>NC_041395.2:206674235-206974235 GCF_900747795.2 Erpetoichthys calabaricus
CCAAACAGGTGCTAATGATCATCAATGTCACACGTAGGTTGAAACACAGTCATTAACTGAAACAGAAACAGCTGTATAGGAGGCTTAAAACTGGGTGAGGAACAGCCAAACTCTGCTACCAAGGTGAGGTTGTGGAAGACAGTTTCATGTCATGGCAAGATTGAGCACAGCAACAAGACACAAGGTAGTTATACTGCATCAGCAAGGTCTCTCCCAGACAAAGATTTCAAAGCAGACTGGGGTTTCAAGATGTGCTGTTCAAGCTCTTTTGAAGAAGCACAAAAAAATGGGCAACGTTGAGGATCGTAGATGCAGTGGTTGGCCAAGGAAACTTGATGAAAGACACATTAAGCTTATCACCCTTCGAAATCGGAAGATGTCCAGCAGTGCCATCAGGTCAGAACTGGCAGAAACCAGTGGAACCCAGGTACACCCATCTACTGTCCGGAGAAGTCTGGCCAGAAGTGGTCTTCATGGAAGAGTTGCAGCCAAAAAGCCATACCTCCGACGTGGAAACAAGGCCAAGCGACTCAAGTATGCACGAAAACATAGGAACTGGGTGCAAAAAAATGGCAACAGGTGCTCTAGACTGATGAGTCAAAATTTGAAATATTTGGCTGTAGCAGAAGGCAGTTTGTTCGTCGAAGGGCTGGAGAGCGGTACAATAATGAGTGTCTGCAGGCAAGAGTGAAGCATGGTGGAGGTTCCTTGAACGTTTGGGGCTGCATTTCTGCAAATGGAGTTGGAGATTTGGTCAGGATTAATAGTGTTCTCAATGCTGAGAAATACAGGCAGACACTTACCATCATGCAGTACCATCAAGGAGGCGTATGATTGGCCTCAAATTTATTCTGCATCAGGACAACGACCCCAAACATACAGCCAAAGTCATTAAGAACTATCTTCAGCGTAAAGAAGAACAAGAAGTCCTAGAAGTGATGGTATGGCCCCCACAGAGCCCTGATCTCAACATCATCGAGTGTGTCTGGGATTACATGAACAGACAGAAGGATGTGAGGAAGCCTACATCCACAGAAGATCTGTGGTTAGTTCTCCAAGATGTTTGGAATAACCTACCAGCTGAGTTCTTTCAAAAACTGTGTGCAAGTGTACCTAGAAGAATTGATGCTGTTTTGAAGGCAAAGGGTGGTCACACCAAATATTGATTTGATTTAGATTTCTCTTTTGTTCATTCACTGCATTTTGTTGATTAATGAAAATAAATGATTAACACTTCCATTTTTGAAAGCATTCTTTGTTTACAGCATGTTTTCACACCTGCCTAAAACTTTTGCACAGTACTGTATATGTGTGTATATATTGTGGCAGGCGTCTGGGCATCAGACCCAGCCGGGACGACTGGAAGGACCAGGAGGCGGACTATACATCCCCCGGGCCACGAGGGGGCAACTGCCCTGGTTAGTGTGTGGACCACGGGAATGGAGCATGGAGGCTCAACCCCATTGTGGCCCGTGGCTGCCGTCAGAGGGCACCCCAAGCTTCATAGAGCCCGGGATGTCTGCACTTCTGCCACACCAGGAAGTACCACTGGAATGATGTCAGAAAGCACCTGGAGCACATCCGGGTGAATATAAAAGGGGCCACCTTCCTACAGTCGAGGAGCCGGAGTTGGGTGGAAGAAGACAACATTCGGGAGTGAGGAGGAAAGGCGGCCCAAGGTCATGCCTTTTTTTAAGGTCATACCACAGCATCTCAATTGCATTCAAGTCCGGACTTTGACTAGGCCACTCCAAAACCTTAATTTTGTTTTTTTAAACCATTCAGAGCTGGACTTGCTGGTGTGTTTTGGATCATTTTCCTGCTGCAGAACCCAAGTGCGCTTCAGCTTGAGGTCACAAACTGATGACCGGACATTCTCCTTCATGATTTTTTGGTAGAGAGCAGAATTCATGGTTCCATCAATCACGACAAGTCGTCCAGGTCTTGAAGCAGCATAGCAACTCCAGACCATGACACTACGACCACCATGTTTGACTGTTTGTATGATGTTCTTTTTCTGAAATGCTGTGTTACTTTTACACCAGCTGTAACAGGGTGCACACCTTCCAAAAAGTTCAACTTTTATTTCATCAGTCCACAGAATATTTTCCCAAGAGTCTTTGATATCATCAAGATGTTTTTTGGCAAAAGTGAAACAAGCCTTTATGTTCTTTTTGATCAGCAGTGGTTTTCGCCTTGGAAATCTGCCATGCATGCCATTTTTTTCTTACGGTTGAGTCATGAACACTGACCTTAACTGAGGCAAGTGAGGCCTGCAGTTCTTTAGATGTTGTTATGGGTTCTTTTGTGATCTCTTGGATGAGTCGTTGCTGCACACTTGGAGTAATTTTTGTAGGCCGGCCACTCCTGGAACACTGTTCCATGTTTTCTCCATTTGTGGATAATGGCCCTCACCTTTAGAAATGGCTTTGAAACCTTTTCCAGACTGATAGATGTCAATTACTTTGTTTCTCATCTTTTCCTGAATTTCTTTAGATCGTAGCATGATGTCTTCCTTTTTGGAATCTTTTGGCCTTACTTCACTTTGTCTAACAGGTTCTATTTAAGTGATCTCTTGATTCAACAGGTCTGGCAGTAATCAGGCCTGGGTGTGGCTAGTGAAAGTGAACTCATCTTTCCAAAAAATGTGATTAACCACAGTTACTTCATGATTTAACAAGGGGGCAATTACTTTCTCACATAGGGTCATGTAGGTTTGGATAGTTTTTTTTCCTTAATAAATAAAATACATCACTTAAAACTGCATTTTCAGTTTACTTGGGTTATCTTTGTCTAATATTTAAATATGTTTGATGATGTGAAACATTTAAGTGTGACAAAAATGTAAAAAAATAAGAAATCAGGATGGGGCAAATACTTTTTCAAAGCACTGAGTTTGTGTGTGTGTGTGTGTGTGTGTATATACAGTATATATAATATACATAGTGACCAGAAAAAACAAGCTGACCATCTTGGTGAATGTTGGTGCACCAACCACATGAAACCCCTTTTAATATTCAATTCAGAAATTAGAACCCAGTCAATGGTCTTGATGATAGTAGGTTCGATATAATAATCATAATAATGCATTTTATTTATAGGGGCACATTAGCAGTAAATCTTAAAGTGCAACATAAAAAGATTAAACAAAGGCAAGGCAAGATAAAAACAGAGATAAAACAACAATAATTATAGCATTCTTGTTAATAAGCTTTCCTAAATAGAAAAGTCTTTAGCTGTTTTTTAAAACAGGCCACAATCTGCTGTGTTCTTAGGCTCTCTGGTAGGGCATTCCAGAGCCGTGGAGCAGCGGCTGCAAAGGCTTGGTCTCCCATTGTATGAAGGTTGGTCACAGGGGGGTGACGGCAGTAGGTATTTGTAAAATGGAGGTTTCTTGTAGTGGATTGTAATATAAGGAGTTCTTTAAGATATTGTGGAGCATTTCCATGGATACACTGGTGAGTAAACAAACAGAGTTTATATTTGATACAGAGATGGATAGGGAGCCAATGAAGTGACCGAAGAATTGGTGAGATATGTTCGTATGTCTGCGCCCTCATCAGGATTCTTGCAGCACTATTTTGAATTTATTGTAGCTTTTGAAGGCTCTTGTTGGGTATCCCGATGAGGAGTGCATTACAATAGTCCAGTCTGGATGAGACAAAGGCATGAACCAGCTTTCCAGCATCACAGAGGGAGAGGTAGGGACGGAGTTTGGCTATGTTTCGTAGATGAAGGAATGCAGTTTTACAAAGGTGATGGATATGTATATCAAATGACAGATGGGAGTCTAACTTGACAGCCAGATTTGTAACAGAAGGGGAGAGGGTAATAGTATGGTCAGAAAAGGAAATACAATTTACAGAGGAACGAAGTTGATGGGGGTGCCAATTAAAAGAGCTTCAGTTTTGGTGCTGTTCAGCTTGAGGAAGTTCTTGGACATCCAGGCTTCAATCTCATCCAAGCAAGAGGAAAAAGTTGATGGAGGTGTAAGAGAAGTCGAATCCAGTCTCACATAGAGCTGCGTATCATCGGCATAGCAATGGAATGAAACTCCATGCTTGCGGATGATGTGACCCAGGGGTAGCATATATATATTAAAGAGGGTCGGCCCAAGGACTGATCCTTGTGGGACTCCACAGGTGACAGCGCGGGTATGAGATTTAGCATCCCCCAAGGCCACATACTCGGTCAATTTTCGTGATGGGAAATAAAAATACTTAATTACTTTCTGGATCTCTTTGCCGTAACAGTTTTAGTATAGCATTAAGAGAGAAAGGAGTTTAAGAAATAAAAGGAGCTTTACTTGCATCAGTCACTTTTGTTTGTAAGAACAGGTCTCATTGAGATGTGTGATTAATTTAAAATGTTTTTTGATTACAGTATATAATGTAAATAAAAAAATGTATAAATGCAAATTACACATTAATAGTATCGCATTGTCCATTTATCTAACAGTTTGCACATCTTTCTAACAGTGCTGCAGATCTTTCAGGAATAGTGCTAGGTAAAATGACCTTAGTAGAAGGTAACTTGTGTTAAGTGAATTAAAAAACAATTTGAAAGTAACATAAAACAATAGTTAGAGTTCATAATTAAATAGTACATTTCTTCTGAATCAAAGAAGAGAGGCTAAGTTAAACACTGCTTTAGGTATACTGTTGTCTTCAGAATGAGGACTGTGGCTGAAACTATCAGTGACCTTGACATAAGATAGCCTAGAGCAGCACAGGAACCAAGTAAACTATGATACAGAGTGGTTCCTGGAAAGTTTAAAAAAAAATGCAGGGAAACCTTGTTGCGCTTCATTTCAGATTATAGTGAAAAAGCAGCTTATATCAACTTTTTCTGTTTTTGAAGAAACATGTAGCAAATGATCTAAACCTTAACCTCTATTATGGTATTACAAAGTGATCTTTACTCAGGTACTTTTGATTCCAAGTAACCATTCAAAACTGTTATTTAACTTCCCACAAAGTTCGGCCACCTAAAGTTGATATATTCAAAATGTCTGTGCTAAGATCCCCTTTTAAAACAAGTAAGCTTTTTTCCTTGTGTTTAGGGTATTTTACCTTTGCTTTTTCACTTATTAACCTAAAGTAAAACCTGTATTACTAGTACACATCAATAAAAGAAATTAGGATTCTTTTTCTAAAGGGGGATGCAAATGCTTTTTTGAGCTCTTGCAAGTCTAAAGCCTGCGGCATATCCATGTTTTAATAATATATCCTTGAAGTGCTTATGTAACAAATCTTACACTGGCCTCTGCTTCCATTTGAGTGCTTTGAATAACAGCTTCTTTAACCAATGCATGTGAGGGAGGGAGTCATTTACATGGGAGTCTAAATGAGCTTTTCAACAACCCCCACCCACAACTATGCCTTGTACTACTGAGGGTAATACTGGTGCTAAGCTACTTAACATCAAGATTTGACGTTCAGCCCCCAGTGTGCTTCAATTGAAGCAATCCCACTTTCTTGGTTACACATTCTGTCCTGAGAAGTTTCATTTTGCCATAATAACACTTATAATAACTTATGTTTAGTCAAATTCTGCAGGTTTATCCTATGAAGTTTCCTGTATACAGCTCATAGAGATGGTTTCAAATTTGTTTTGAGCCCGAATGTGACTGCATTTGAAATAAAAGGCAGTTTGTGACAGTATTACTTGCTTCATTAAATATATTCCTACAAGGGGGGCTCTGCCCCCTGCTCGCTTCGCTCGCCTACCCCCGGCCTTGGATATCCTGAAATACATTAGTCGAGCTCGTTCGTCTTGGAGCCGTGCCCGCTTTGCTTGCGGCATTTCAGACGTACGTTGTAGGCGCCTGCGTTCATTGATTTTATCCAGCCGGGCTCGTGTTTGTATATCCGTCAGTCGAGCTTGCTCGTTTTGAACCCGTGCCTGCTTTGCTTCCGCAGTTTCAGACGCGCGTTGTAGGCGCCTGCGTTCATTGATCTTATCTTGGTGGGCTCGTGTTTGTATCGTTGAGCTGTATTGTGTTTGAATTCGGTGTAAAGCGTTCAGTGGTTTGTACAATCCCAAGCAGCAAATTATTCCTAACTTCACTCCGCAGTAGTGCCACTCACAGTTTGGCGGTGACGCCTGCGCCTTCCGTAGTAGTGCCACTCACAATATGGCGGTGACGCCTGCGCCTTCTGTACTATCATTGTGGACCTGTGGGGCCGCTGTAGCCTCTTCTGTTTGAATCTGGGCTGCAGCGCAGAATCCTCTTTTTTGTATGGCTGTGTCGTTAGTCGTTAACTATGGGCGCGTTGTTGCTTCATTTCTCATTCATGTCAGTTGAGCTCTTTCGTTTTTGGGCCGTGACTCCTTCGTTCGCGGTGGATACGACTTCACGTGCGGTTTATGAGACGCGCGCTGTACGCGCCTGCGCAGTATGTCTCATGGTCCCATCGCCCTGTACCTGCGTCCATGCCATCCGGTTTACCATTCTCGGTTAGTAATATGGATTTGCCATGATGAAGTTCTTCTGTCTGTTCTGTCAATTGCCATTGTTTCTAAAGATTTTTTATTCATCTTGATGACTGCCCTAAAGAGTGTCTTCCTGCCTGACAAAGTATACAGTATGTGAATGCAATCTTGGCTTCTGGAATTCACCTTCTTTGAGTGTGCAAGGTTGTCAGCAAAACACATTGTAGATCTCTTCAGACTTTTTAAATCCACAAATTTAATAAACAGAATATTGTTTACACAAAGTTAGCATGTACAATTCAAAGCCAAGTATTTTTAATCTAAACTGTTGATTCAATACGGTTATTGGGTAAGAGATGACTACTTTATCAAACTGAAGTGCACAATATAAAAATATTTTAATTGAATTCCTAGGACAGACTACTTGTATTTTAAGCCAGTTATATAATATTTACTGTTCTAGTGATGTCTTTCACCATATATATATTTATACATTATTTTCAGGGAAACTAGGGGGCTTTGCTCGCCAACCTCTGTGTTTGGTTTTCCGAATACCCACTTTTAAGATTTTGTTTTTTTTTCTTTGAATTGTTTCTATTTCATTAGTTTCACTTTTATTTCAGAACTTCTGTAAAATCAATATTTGGAATCTTTGAAGGCCCAATATGCTGAATCTTTTAAATGTGGTTAGTGAGACATGTGTTTAATGACTTTGTACCATAATTCAGGATAGGTTTCTCTGTTTGGAATTTTAGCACAGACAAAACAATCTACATCATCAGCAGTTAATAGTTTTTTTGCAAAGTAACCAATAAATACATGTGAGGTAAACCCTGTTTTTGAAATTCTTTGACTTAAACTTCAAAGCCTTACAATATTTACATACTTCTGACATACCACCTATGTCCATATATTTGATCTCTATTCGCCTTTTCGTTATTTCTCCGAGTAATAATTTCTCTTTTTTTGCGCTAATGCGATTCTTGACTGTCTTTGTTTTGACACTGTCATTTTTTTCTGCTTTCATATTCTGTATCTTGCTCAGCATGTGTATCGCGCCTACGTTTTTTTTTGAGTCTTTTGAATTCCAGTTTTCATTATCTCTAACCTGCTCTGCATGTGTTTGCCCCCCTTGTTTTTTTAACCTCTTTATAACATTTTACTTTGTTTTCTACTCTGTCTTTTATTTGTGACCTCGCTTTGTCCTGTTTTTTTGTCAATGACACCTGGTCCGTGATGATTATTTTGCCTTTTTCTAGTAATAATTTCCGTTTGTTTGCACTACTGCGATCTTTACTTTTCTTTTTTTTTAGATTTTTAAATTTTCCTACTTTAATATTCTTTAACTTTCTCCACATGTGTATCGCGCCAACTTTTTTTTTTTTGAGCCTTTTGAATTCCACTGCTTTCATAATCTCTAACCTGCTCTACATGTGTATAGCGCCAATGTTTGTGAACGTCTTTATGAAGTTCTACTTTGTCTTTTACTCTCTGTCTTTTAATTCTGAGCCCGACGTGCTTTTTTTCAATTCCACTTGTTCTGGGCTGATAATTACTTTCCTTATTTTCTGAATTTGCACCTAAATTATTCTTTTTCATTTTTGCTCATTTTTCTCTCCAATGATTTTGTGTCTCTTTTCTCCGCGCTGCTTTCTTCTTCGCTTAGTCGTCAACGTTTCATTTATAATGTATTGTCCTTATACGCTTTATATGCGCTGAGACCCTGGATCTGTGTGTGCTCAAATCCTTTAGACGACTGAATGTTTTGCTACCCGTTGTCTATTTGATATTGGTTGTAAGTAGGGCATGTCTTGCAAGAATGTCATGTTCTATGTCATCGCGAGATGGTTCTGGGTCAATCTCTTGCCACAAAGTCTCATGTTTGGCCACGGAGCGTCTTGCAGGGACCTTATTCTGTTTCGTCTTGCGGGTCTTTTAAGTGTCTTCCGTGATCTTAATGTGAAGATCATGTCTCGTCTCCCATCTTTCTCTCCCAGGATTTTTTTTTATAATAGAGACATAACTTTTAATGAATATTAGATTATTTGCATTGACCATTTACAGACTTACAGCATATTCAATACACTTAGGAAAGCATAATGCAAAATAGGAAGTGGAGTGAATTAAAACTCTTACGTATGGCAAGATGTCAGTTTTAAACTAAGCTATAAATTCAACATTGTATTTATAAGTTAATTATTGCACACGTGAAAGTTGCTACAGGTAGGATCAGGTTTTATTGATGCGGTTTTTAACGTCTGTTATGACTCCTCATACAAAATAAAGTCTAAAATATATACAGTGTTGGACTTGATTGATTTGTATAGGGCTTTGTACATTACTGTATTTTTGACTGTTGTACACACATATTTGGTATGCATTAGGAACATTTGTTAGGGAACGTTATAGTCTGTATGGAGGATTTGGGGAAATATGTTTGCTTTATGATAATAAGAAGAAAAGATGTGATTTATATAGTGCTTTTTTCAAACCTAAACCTAAGGTTGCAACACAAAATATTAATAAGACAGTAAAACACAGAACAAACAAAAATACTAAAAAAACAAAGTAAAAAAAAATCAAGATCAAAAGCATATAATAAAAACAAGTACTCTACAGTAATCTACAGAAACTAAGAGTTAAGAGAAAAAATATTGGCAGAAAAACAGAGGTTTTGAGTTTTAAAAGAAAGCAGGGAATGTCAGACTTGGATGCATTGAGGAAAAGAATTTCACAGTTTGGGTGCCATGGCACTGAATAACCTGTAGGCCCACATAGATAGTTTGGACTGAGCAACCATTAGCAATACTTTGCCAGTGTTCCTAAGTGTGAGAGAAGGAGCTGAACAAGATCATGGGGGCTAGTCTATGCAAAATGTTGTGGCTATAAGCAGATATTTATAATTTACTAGCAAAATACCCGCGCTTCGCAGCGGAGAAGTAGTGTGTTAAAGAGGTTATGTAAACATATATATACATATACATATATACACATATCTACATATACACATATCTACAGTATATATACATATATATACATATATACACATATATATATACATATACACATCCACATATATATACATATATATACACATACATATACACACATACATAAACACACACATATACATATATACATACATACATAGTGTGTTGTAACACGGGCTGTGATTGTTACATGGGAGGGAGACGACAAATCACAGCTTCCCGTTTTCTAATCGGGCCTGTGATTGGTGCTTTGACTGATGCCTAGATCCCACAATATGTCCCCTTAGGAGAGGCGTTAGGCGAGTGTAATTGAATAGTGGTGCTGCAAGTTTAGCTTTACACCTGTTTTTAAGGCTTATTGACTGAAAGGGGCTTTCATGAAAAAACTTAGGGCTTTGCTACAGGATACACCCTCCACAAGTTAAGGAAGTAAAAATAAAGGTATATATTTCTGTTTTATTTAAACCTTTTAAGTTTGTATGCGGGCGGCATGGTGGCGCAGTGAAAGGTGCCAGTTAGGAGACCCAGGTTCGTTTCCCTGCGTGGAGTTTGAATGATCTCCCCGTGTCTGTCTGGGTTTCCTCCAGGTACTCCGGTTTCCTCCCACAGTCCAAAGACATGCAGGTTAGGTGCACTGGCGATTCTAAATTGTCCCTGGTGTGTGGGTGTGTGTGGGTGTGTGCGCCCTGCGGTGGGCTGGCACCTTGCCTGGGGTTTGTTTCCTGCCTTGTGCCCTGTGTTGGCAGGGATTGGCTCCTGTATTTAGGATATAGCGGGTTGGATAATGGATGGATGGACATTTGTATGCATAGCCCCATTTGCCTGTTTTCGTTTTTTTCTTTCTTCAGTAATATTTCAGCAAACCCGGAGCTTGTCAGTTCAAATCCTGGTACTGACACCACTGTGTGACCCTGAGGAAGTTACTTCACCTGCCTGTGCTGCAAGAAACAAAAGTAATGTAACAAATTGTACCTCAGATGTTGCAAGTTGCTGGAATAAAGGCATAAGTAAAATAGATAAATATGTATTATACACATAGGAACTATTCATTTATTTTCAGTTAAGTCATCTGCAGCAAACCTTTATAAATGAGGTTTTCTCCTTTTTAGATAGTGCAAACTTTTCTTCTTCATTGAGGTTTTCTCTTGGAGAGCTTTTTTCATTTCACTGAAAATTAAAGCAGCAGCTGCCAAAATATGTAGCTTTCTTATTAATTTTTCAAGATTGTGTAAAATAACTTTATAAAGTAACATAAAAGGTTTAAATACTGGTTATCCTTTTACACTAAAATATTACTAAAGAGATACAAAAAAAGAAAAATGCATATGTTGTTTTTCTTTAAGGAGATTAAATATTACTGAAGAAAGAAAAAAAAAAACTAAAACAGCCAAATGGTTGCTATGCGTACGAACTTAAAAGGTTTAAATAAAACAGAAATACAGTCATCCCTCACCTATCGCGGGGGTTACGTTCCAGAGCCCCCTGCGATAAGTGAAAATCCGCGAAGTACCGACCTATATTTATTTTATTATTTATATATATTTTAAGGCTTTATAAACCCTTCCCACACTCTTATAAACCTTTCTGTCTCTCTTTTTAACCTTTCCCACACTCTTATAAACACTTCCTATGCTCTTAAACACTTTCTACACTCTTAACACCTCAGAGCAACACTACACGCAGTGATCAGATGTTGATGTGTCTGCCACTCGCTTTGTGAAGAGGGGGGCAGGTGAACACACATTAAGCAGAGGTGGACTTTGCGCTGCTTCTGCCAAAATGCCTGCTTGTCGCTTTGCGCATTCTGAAGGAGGAGGAGGAGTGTGTGTGTGGGTGTGTGAGTGCTGAACGCACGTTCGCTCAAACCCCCTTCTCCGAGGCGCGGTACGCTCCTTCAACTTCGCGTTGTGAAGGGGGGGGGGGGGGGGGGGGGGGCTTGGGGTGAAGCGGGCTTGCTGAATGCACGCTAAGGAGAAGTGGACTTTGTGCTGCTTGTCGCTTTGCGTGTCAATAAGCCTGTACAGCAGCTGTTTTCCTGCCTCACTGCCTTGTCTTGCATGAACTTAAAATGTTTTATAATACAGAGATGTTACTCATATCCTTAGTTCAACATCCACATATCATATGTGTTAACAAAGTGTGTTTTATAAGTTTACATGTGTTTAAAGCGTGTGGGATGGGTATTTTAAGGCTTCAACTATAAAAATGTTTATTGTTTGCAGTTGAGATGTTCTTTCCTGATTTATACTTGTTTTCTCGTTAATATTTGTTTCGCTGGTATTAGTGTTCTGATTAGAGGTTATTGGTCCTTTGATGTCTCGACGGTTTCTTCTTAGAACAGCTCCTATTACGCAATTCCGTCACATACTGGTCTATTGTGTTGCCGCTTTCTGGAAACGTAAAAAACTTGTGACGCTCAAACGTCACATTGCGCTTTGGGTTGCAATACGCTTCGAATTTTTCAACTATTTTGTTCAATTTCATATTGTCTCCATCTTCTTCAAACTGAAAATTGTTATACACCTCTAGCGCCTCTTCGCCAATTACATGTAGAAGCACAGACGCTTTCATTTTTTTCACTTTTCCTATCTGCTTCAATCGCAGCAAGATACAACTCGAATCTCTGTTTAAATCTTTTCCAATTTTCAGCTACATTTCCCTTTAACTGGAGATTTGGTGGGGGCTGTAATCCTTCCATATTTTTTTTTTCTCTTTTGCTAGAACATCTTAGCGCTTTCTGACCACGTTTTCGGGTTACTCACAGACACGAGACTCATTCAAAAGCTGAACCTCTTCTTCACATTCCTCTTCCAATCTGCCACTTCTGACACCATGTAGTGATCTTGCTAGGTTCGTAGTTTAATCAATACACAGGATTGAAAGATATAATAACTTTTTAATAGACTGATTTTAGAGACATTTACTGTACATGTTACTACTCGTTCTTTAGTTCACGCCCATTCTCCTACTTGCATCGGCATTCACAGGCATTACTGTAATTACTGTAAGTATCCCTTAATAGACCTTAATAGACCTTACTAATCAACTATCATTACAAAATCCAACGTGGTTTGTGCCCTTCAGAATGAAAACAGTTAGCATTTACTTTTTTAATAAAAGACGAGCTTTTAAGCCTGAGAAATCACCCCGTAAATGCATACGTTTAATTGCACATGTGTTAATATGTATACTTACACAGTATTAAACCCACCAAGACATGGAATCGTTTAAATCAAGGTGCTGTGCTACCTTCTTCCAGATCGGCCCCAAGGCGTTTCATGTGATTACATAGGAGGCGTGATGACACGATACGCGACTCCGCCCCCGTCCATTACAGTATATGGACAAAAAATAGGTTCCAGTTATGACCGTTACGCTTTGAATTTCGAAATGAAACCTGCCTAACTTTTGTAAGTAAGCTGTAAGGAATCAGCCTGCCACATTTCAGCCTTCCACCTACACGGGAAGTTGGAGAATTAGTGATCAGTCAGTCAGTCAGTCAGTGAGGGCTTTGCCTTTTATTAGTATAGATATACAAAGAAATTGGTAACCAATGTACAGTGACCGATAAAAAGCAGGTGTAATGTGCTCTGAATGCATAATACAAGTAAGCGCTTTTCTGAGTTTTGAATAGTGTATAGTATATTGAGTGCTTTTTCTAGGAGACCTCTGAACAGGTAATTACAATAATCGAGCCAAGAAGTAATGAATGCACAAAGCAGATTTCAGCCTCTTTCTTGATTGCCAAAGGGTGGTGAACAATGTTGCAGAGACTGAAATGCTGTTTTAGTAAGTTAGCCTATATGAGGCTGAAAGGTATGTAATGAGTCCTGTAATACACTAAGATTATGAATAGTTTGTGAACGATTAACAATCACACTCACAATATTAATACAAAGGTCTAATATCTTAGAGGTCGTGGATTTTGGGACTGCTAACAAACTTCACCTTTATTTGTTTGAAATTTCTGAAAATTAGCATGTTTTAAAAATAATAATAATAAATGCTTAAAAATACATTTTAAACATGCAATACTTGGCTTTGATATCAGCATACTGTTATGGTTGTCATGATTTAGCTATGGTTTTATCCATGTCTTGTTACGGATTGGCCATTGTTTCGTCTCTGCTTCTAGGTGCTTATCTTTTTATTCATGTATTTTGTTGTCTTCAATATATATATTTTTTTTAAATTTATGTTACTGAATATGTTTTTGTTTGCTTTCTGTTTACTGTTATTTCTTAGTGAGAACTGTTCTGTTTATAAGAGATATTTTATTATGGTATTATCTTAATTATGTATTTATTTGGTTTTGTAAACTTTATGGTGAACTAGAAAGGACCAAAATGCTGTAGCTGTGGTACCACTGCCTAGCTTTAATGGGCAGAGAAGCCTTAGTGTTTTGCTGGGGCATTAGAAAGTTGTTCTACTTTTGGTGATTAGCACTTTTTGGATTCCTGTATTTTCTTGAAAGGGCTGTCTTTTAGTTCTTCCATTTGTTTGCTCTTGTTTCTTTGTTATAGTTCATTGGATTGTTGACTTGGCTTACCTCTTGTAGGCAAACCATTTTAACCCAGTCTGTTTTTAATCATTCTTTATGTTTATTTGTATTATTCTTTGCATTTAATTTTGTCTTTGTATGTATGCTTTGGTTACATTCCTGGTGTTTTGTGGGTAGTTCCCTAAAAGGTGGGCCAAACTGCTCATCACCACAAGGGATAACCCTAAGCTCCTGTAAAGGCAGGAGCAATCCATAGTCCCTTGTGGTTCATTCGAATGCGTTTGGGAGTTGGTGAATGTTTCTTTGAAATTTTGCTGTGCTTTATGATCTGTTGGATTTATTGACTTAATACTCTGTCTTTGACTTCACATTTTGGATTCAGTATTAAGTATTTGTTTGCTTAGATTGCATTTTATTTGAGATAACTCATTTTTGCATTTTGTGCTCCATCAAGCTTGTTTTTGTTCAGAGAGGTTTTGTGTAAAATATGATCTTTAATAAAATAAAAATATTTCTATTTGCCCTTATTACTTGCCAGAGTTTAATGGTAATGTTTCCCTCTTGTGGGCATGTTTGGTATATTTTGTGCCTTTGTGCTTGGTAACTTTTAAGAATCAAACAATCAGAATGCAGAAAAATAAAACCTTTTATTGGCTAAATGAACAGATTATAATATGCAAGCTTTTGAGGTAGCTCAGGTCTCTTCTTCAGGCAGAAATGTTCTTCAGTGCAAATACATAGTATAGGCCCTGTTAAAAGAGAACTAAATACAGTCTGTGCATCATATTCCTAATTTCTGAGGTGTAACATGTTTGTTATGTCAATGCCCATTACAATAATAGCTCAGTGATATGAATTATTATGTATGCAAGTTATCATTTTCCTGGTTTGGCTGAATTTCCTTGCTTGGTCCAGGGTGTTGTCATTTCCCAGTTTGTCCGAAATATTGCTTACACATAGGTCAGAGTTTCTGTAATTATGCTCATCTTCCCCCATCAAGTTTTCTTTCATAAATCCCAACATTTGTGTGAGAAGTTGTGTACACACATATTTTTAATTTCTAATTTCAGCAAATTATGCAGATTTTTCACTAATTATATTTTTGTATACAACTGTGTATTAGCAATACTTTAGTACAACTTGCTTGATCACCTGTGACATCAATGATATTCAGAACAGACAAGATCTAACCAATCAGATGTCCTCTGATTGCTCCTCTGCCACCTGTAAGAGATTGTTTCATGTGAAATATAGTTCACAGACAGAATGAAGAGTCCAGCAACTCCAGCTAAGAAATTTTATGTTCTATTTTTGGGAATTACAGCTCAGTGGTTAATGATGCTGACAATTACATTTCTGCCTGGTTTTGGTGTAAAAGATTAGACTCAATGGTTAGTGATTTACACATATGTCATGGTCTACAGTACACCAATTTGCCTCTGTAAACTAAGTAGAAGTGTATGCCCTTTTTCGAATTTTGTAGAGTTGAATATGGAAGCAGTGATAATGTTGGTGAAAGGTGTAGATATGTGTTGGCATACCATTTTGGTGCATATTGCTTCTGTGTGCATTTTTTAGTAACAGACATCGTTCCATAGACTGTTTTTGGCTGGCACTAAGATGCAGTACTTTTTAATTTTTTTTTAACCCTTGAAAGTATTTTTTCAGCTGTATAAAAGCAACATTGACCATATAAGTGAGGATTGCTAAAGGGAATACACAGCAAGAGTAGGTGTGGGACAGTAAGTTAAATAGTATTGCTGATATAGTTCCCTAAATAAACTAAATAAGTAAGCTTGTAACTCTAAAATGAAAAGTATTGTATAGAAAGAATAAAAAATAAGATACATGGCTATCAAGCCAGTGAGTGTTTGTGTCAGTCAGAGAACAAGGGCAAAGTGTACATTCAAAACAGGGGAGTGGCTTATATTTGAATCTCTAATTTAAAAAGAGTTGGACTGTTTCACCCAATGCAGAAATTAGATCAGTCTTGTTTTATGTAGGAGCTTTCAGAAGCTTACATGCAGGAGGCCTCTACAAAAGAGAGAGAGTGAGGGGCCAACTAATCCAGCACAAGCAGCACAGGACCACAAAACTCAAGAAGGAAGTTTTGAGTATTTATTGTAAAGAGAAATTGGGGAACTTGCCCAGGTATCCTTAAGAGACAGAGTGTGTTTCCCTAAAGTGGTACCAGAAGAAACTGTAATTTAGAGAGGAAGAGACAGGTGTTTTACGGTTGAAGGTGGACCCTTTGTATTTTACAGATTCCCTTAGCGTTACCACAATATCCATTCAGAGTTATTCTCTCTCATCTGCTAGGTGTGTAATTACCAATTTCATATTTTGATTTAGAGGCAACAGAAAAACAGTATTAAAAAGGAATTAGTGTGGGTAATAAAAAATAATTGAACTCAGAGTTGCATTGGTTAAACCAAGCACGTAAATAAAATCAGATGGGTAAATCTTTAAGTAAGGAATTAACCAATCAAAGGACATACCTTAAGGAATGAGTTTGGGTGGGAGAAGGGAAGGAAGTTGTTCAAGCTATTTACTAAAGGAGTGCACATTTTTCCACACACATGAAATCTGATTTGTTTTTTATTAACATCTTTTGTTAAATAAACAATGGCAATATAGAGTGGATTCAGAAAGTATTCAGACCCCTTCACTTTTTGCACACTTTATTATATTATATATTTAATTTTAAGCTGATACATTTACAGTTTCTGCAGTCAATCTATACTCAGTAACCCATTATGGCAAAATCAAAATGTTTTCAGAAAGAATTGCAAATTTAATAAAAATCAAAAACTGAAACTTCTCATTTATGTAAGTACTAGCAAAATACCCGTGCTTTGCAGCGGTGAAGTACTGCTTTAAAATTTTAAAAATAAACTGAGGGAAAATGTACCAATAATTATTTGTTAAGGATCTCTTTGTATACCACGTTGTCAGTTCGCCCCTCCGGTTGTAATATGACCAAGCTGTGCGTTGAGCTTACCCTTGAGCATGCAACGTATAGTTGGCCATGTGAAAAGCAATCTTGCCTCAAATCAATGCCAACCTTTTGTAGGGTCTGTCCCTGAGACTTATTAATTGTGATTGCGAAGCAGAGCCTTACTGGAAATTGGAGGCGTTTGAATTGAAATGGGAGATGCGAGGAATAAAAACTCTCTCCCCTGAGCCACTGCCAGTAAAAATGGTTGCCTCAATTAGGTTCTTTTGCAGGCATGTGACCTGAAGTCTCGTGCCATTACAAAGTTTCGGTGGCTGTAAGTTTCTCAGTAACATTATCGGTGCCCCAACCTTCAAAATTAGATTATGCTCAGGAGTGCCTGGAGGATTCAGAGTGTGGACCGAGCTGCAGGCTATAGACGTATATATGTACGTAAGTAGGATTCAGTTAGCGTTGGGAACCCGCGTACCAAATTTCTTGAAGATGGGCCCATTAAGTAACAAAATCCGTTGGAAAGTTCAATATGGCGGCCGACAGCGGTGTCATACCACTGAAATAAGTACGTACATCGGTTTCGGTTAGCGCAGGGAAGCCGCCTACCAAATTTTGTGAAGATGGGGCCATAAATAAGAAAGTTTAACATGGTGGACGTTGTCGACTGTTATGACCGTTACGTGTAGAATTTCGAAATGAAACCTGCTTAACCTTTGTAAGTAAGCTGTAAGGAATGAGCCTGCCAAATTTCAACCTTCTACCTACACAGGAAGTTGGAGAGTTAGTGATGAGTGAGTCAGTGAGGGTTTTGCCTTTCATCAGTATAGATGTATATGTGTATGTATATATATATGTGTGTGTGTATATGTGTGTATATATACAGGTACTTGTCGACTTACGACCGCGATTGGTTCCGACTGACTGGTTGTAAGTTGATCTGGACGTAAGTCGGCCTATGTTAATTTAAGGTAAGAATATTAGACTGGGTAATAATATTGTAATCATCTTAAAGTAATATTTTATCAACATTTTCTTACTTTCTAAGACAAACACAGCATACTACAGTACAATTTGTTTAATATGTGGAAAACGTACAAAACAAGAAATACTGTACTGTACATTTAATTCCTGGCACCACTGGTGCTTGGCTGCGGGTTGTCGATATCGCCTTCATCAGATCAGGCGAGGCTGCGGACGGGGTGATGGGAGGAGTTGCTCTTTTCATAAACATAGTGAGCTTCGTCTGAATTGTTTGGTTTTTTTTTCTCTCCATAAATTTCGCAATAAGTACGAAATGTGTTGCGTGCCATCCGTTCAATCCTCGCAAATCGTTTAATATTTGGGTCCATTTTTTCAAAATGAGCGAGGAGTTTATTCAGTAGAGATAAATCTTCTGACAATCCCTTTGTGGTGAACATTCTTTGTGGCACCTCCTCCTCTTCGTCTTACTCCAATTCTCTTGTTTCTTCTTCCGCCACTCTTTCTTCTTCCAATTCTATCAGCTCTTCATTCATAAGTTCACCTGATTCCCGGTCTAGCAACTCCTCGACATCTTCCATTTCACATTCCAATGAAAGGTCTTTTGACAGTTTCACTATTTCTTCACGAATCTCATCAAGTTCTTGTTCACTGTTAAATCCAGCAAAAGTATTTACATAACGCTTAACACACTTCTTCCATACGCCATTCATACACTGTGAGTCGACATTTCTTGCGGGGAGGGCTTCTGTTTTCTCTGATCTGAGTTCACCTCTGTTATAGCGCGTCTTTATTTGAAAAGAGCAGTGTCAGATCGGGGCGAGCGTGAACGCTAACTTTGACAAGCACTATAAGGTTGTTACAGACGTAAATCAACTGTATGTTTTTATTGTATAATATTAACAATAACAGCAGCTCTCTACTCAAAGCGGTAAACTCGAGAAGCTGCTAGCATCGAACCCAGAAGCTCTTGATTGGGAGTCAGCAGTTGTGTGTGGGAACTGTTAACATTTGAATGTGATGATTGTATATAAAACTTGTGCACGAACGAGACTGGGATAACTGTGGATGTGGATGTGAGTGGTGTGTGTGACTGAGAATGACTGGTGTGAAGCCTGAAGTCCAAATATCAAATAAACACTTTCACAAGTACAAGTATAACAGAACAAGTGCGCTTTTATTCAAGAAGAAAAAAGAAAGCAGGTTGCGGTAAGCAGTTGATGCGACTGCTTGCGTAGTGCAATCCTAAGAACTGCCCAATCAAGAGCTTCTGGGTTTGATGCTGGCAGCTTCTCAAGTTTGCCGTTTTGAGTAGAAAGCTGCTATTAGTGTTAATATTATAGGGTTATATGTTAGGGTTATATTATTATCGAAAATTGCCAAAACAACAAGACACAAACACACGTGGGGCAACACTGCTGCGTATATTTTTACTGCTGCATAGCGAGACTTGAGAGTGCGGGAAACTGGCGCTGCCAACAGCTGGCAGGGGAAACAGTCAAACGCGTCGTAAAGTCGAACAGTCGTAACTTGCATAGGTCGTATGTCGACGAGTACCTGTATATATATATATATATATATATATATATATATATATATATATATATATATATATATATATGTATGTATTTATGTATGTATGTATGTGTATATATATATATCTATATCTATATATCTATAATAATAAAAGGCAAAGCCCTCACTGACTGACTGACTGACTGACTCACTCACTGACTGACTGACTGACTCATCACTAATTGTCCAACTTCCTGTGTAGGTGGAAGGCTGAAATTTGGCAGGCTCATTCCTTACAGCTTACTTACAAAAGTTAGGCAGGTTTCATTTCAAAATTATACGTGTAATGGTCATAACTGGAACCTCTTTTTTGTCCATATACTGTAATGGAAGGCAGCAAGATGGCCGTAGGAGACTGAGTTGCGTGTCGCGTCATCACGCCTCCCACGTAATCACGTGAACTGACTGTGAACTCAGTACGTAGAAAAGAAGGAGGAGCCCCAAAGAGCGCTGAAGAAAACACTCATTACACAATTGACAAGGCAGCGAAACAATAAGAAGCGAGTGAGTGACGCATACAAGCATCTTCATAAGACACGAGGTATAAAAAAGCACGGTGTAAACCGTAAGTCTAAATTTACTTTATAGAAACGCTCCCGCTGCCGTTTGCAATACCATATTCGCAAGATACAAGTTTAATGAGAAGACACGAGGTATAAAAAAGCACGGTATAAACCTAACCTTAAATTAACTTTATAGAAACGCTCCCGCTGCCGTTTGCAATGCCATATTCGCGAGATACAAGTTTAATGAGAAGACACGAGGTATAAACGAGAGTTTGCATCACTTTGTAACAGAGTTAAAATTGCTGTAGCGAGAAACTTTTAACTGCCGGGTCTTAGCTAACATTAAATAAACCCGTGGACATCGCAACATCACACAAGAGAGCGGCTCACGTGAAGTGACTGAACGCAGCAGGAGTGATCACTTCCATGAATCAAACCTGTTCAAAAAACACATTACACAATTGATAAAGTAGGAAAAGAATATGAAGCAAAGCACGGTATAAACCGTAACTTCAAATTAAGTTTATAGAAACGCTGCCGTTTGCAATACCATATTCGCCCCTGCGAAGCGCGGTGATTTTGCTATATATATTAAACTATTTCAACCATTGTATGATCTGCTTCTCGCAACTGAAAGAGGGCACCGTGGCAGAAGTTAGCCGACTTGCTCACCAACCACAAGCGTTACCTGGTAGGTAACCACCCATACAATCAGATTGTGAATCAGACTACGAATGCCTGCAATGTAATTACCCCGATCTACATGCTGTCAAATGAACGAACCACACGCCGTAGCACAACGTTAGGGGCTTCGCCTCTACGTCCGAGGATCGATTCCAGTAAGGGAGTGCAGTGACTGTGTACTCCTAATGAGCCCACAATTACGGCGAAACACGTGTCGCATACTATGCATCTTCAAAGCACGGTGTAAACAGTAAGTTTAAATTGAGTTTATAGAAACGCTCCCGCTGCCGTTTGCAATACCATATTAGATGACTTTGTAACAGAGTTAAAATTGCTGGAGCGATAAATTTTTAACTGCCGGGTCATGTCGCGTGTTCTTGGGTAGGTACACCAAAAAATGTATACATTTATGCATGTAATGGGCAAACAAAAAATGTACTATACCCGAAAGCACTACAGTAGTACTCAATGTATCTTTACTTCTTAAATGTTAATGTTTTACTGTTTAATAATTTATACGCTTCTTATATGTTATTCAGATTCTTTTATCAAAATACCAGTAACAGCGCACTGCACGATAACGTGGAGTGAATATACTTGACATGACCATTCATAGTATTTATCCTCTTTCTCTGTACGTTTACCATTCGTTTGCTCAGAGGTTGATGAGCTTGCTGCTTAATGAGCAGCTCTTCACCCTAGCGTCCTGCTGCTTCTCTTCTTTCGTCGGTATCTTTTCCCGTTAAAACTGATTTTTTTTAAAACTTAGTATGTTTTCTTTAATTTTTCAGTTAAGCTGGCACTTAAGTCTTCAATCTGCCTCAAGAATGATTAGCGGAGGTGGTAGACAATGAAAACGTCAGCCGTACGCATCCGCCACGCACGCACTGGTGCGCGCAGCTGTGAGTTGACTCTACAATAAAATAAAATAAAGATAAAAAGAGCAATAACTTGCAGCACTGCTATTCAATTACACTTGCCTAACGCCTCTCCTAAGGGGAAATACTGTGGGATCTAGGCATCCGTCAAAGCAGCAATCACAAGCCCGATTAGAAAGCGGGAAGCTGTGATTTGTCCTCTCCCTCCCATGTAACAATCGCAGCCCGTGTTGCAACGAACTATGTATGTATATGTATATATGTGTATGTGTGTGTATATGTATGTGTATATATATATATATATATATATATATATATATATATATATATATATATATATATATATATATATATATATTTGTTTATATGTGTGGGAAAGCGAATAGTAGACGTGACGTAGTATATGTGTACCAAATTTCAAGTCAATAGGTGAAACGGTTTGCGAGCTACAGGTGATTTAAAATCCTGGACAGACAAACGAATAGCCACGGTAGCGTATTATAGAAGAACATTTTACTGTTTAATAATTTATATTTATATGCAATGTGCTTCTTATATATTACTTCATATTCTCATATGATAATGATGTTAATGTTGTTTATATTGATTTCTATGTTATTGTAAGTGCCCTTTATTTGTGGAAAAATAAATTTGGCAATTAAACTTATTTTATACATACATTTTATTTTTTTCTCTTGCACTCAGTGAGCGAATCCACTGGGTAATTAGTTATATATATATATATATATATATATATATAGATAGATATGTATGTATGTGTATATATATATATATATATATATATATATATATATATATATATAAATATATATACATAGATAGATATATGTGTATGTATGTAGATAGATATGTATGTATATGTATATATGTGTATATATATGTAGATATACAAATATGTATATGTATATATGTGTATATATATGTAGATATACAAATATGTATATGTATATATGTGTATATATATGTAGATATACAAATAAGTATATGTATATATGTGTATATATATGTAGATATACAAATATGTATATGTATATATGTGTCTGTATGTGTATATATATGTTGATATATGTATATATATATGTGGATGTGTATATGTATATATATATATATGTATATATGTTTATGTATATATATGTTTACATAACCTCTTTAACACACTACTTCTCCGCTGCGAAGCGCGGGTATTTTGCTAGTATATATATATATATATATATATATATATATATATATATATATATATATATATATATATATATATATATATATAATATATTCTAGCCATGTGTGCCCAACTACGTTGCGCGTGTTAAAGTTGTCTGTGAAGGGCTCCCTGTTTAAACGCGGCTGTCAGTCGTGAACTGGGCCCTTTGTCGCACAGCATTATGATTTTTTATAAGGGAAATAAAATTACAAAACAAAACCCTTGGACATTGATTCGATAGGAACGGCCTACTCGGAATCACTGTCCTAATAGTAATTATGTGGTGGTGGAGGAGCATTTTTGGTTCTCTTCGCACAACTTATGGATGGTTAATCATAAGCAGTGTCTTCCGCGTCGTCTTCGAGACCTTCAAAATCATAGTCTTCCCATGTTGGGATGCTAAATCAAAATGTTGCATGACATCTACCATGTCATCAATACTGTCCCAATCAATGTCAGTAAGGTACGTCTCCATAGGTTCTGTGTCCAGAATCTCATGATATACAATATTTTGTGTGAAATATTTGTCTGCATCAGGAAGCAGTTTGGCTTGTGTCTGTGAGCTCAAAATCTTTACCTTTACTTTGTTAAAGCCTTTGCCTCTGGAGAAGGCAACATACAATTGACCATGTGAAAACACTGGTTCTGAAAGTAATATTCCAACAACCTCGAGGGTTTGTCCTTGTAACTTGTTGATAGTTATCGCATACGCTAGTCGTATGGGAAACTGCCGTCTGTGCATGTCAAATGGCATTTCACAGTCGTCCATCATATTGAGGCCAATTCTTGGAATTAGTACAGTTTCACCTTCACGTTTTCCGGTAACAATGCACATGCTCAAGCATTCTAGTTATAATTAAATGTGTTCCATTGCACAGCCCTTTTTTCATATTCAGGTTTCTAAGCAACATAACAATTGCTCCAACGTTCAGTGTCAACTTGTGTGGTGGCAATCCTGATGGAGTTAGACAATTTAAAAATTCAATTGGCTAGTTAACGTCATCGCCACTCTGTGTGACTTTTATTTCATCTACACTGAAGTATGTTTTGGCTTCACCTTCTAAACGTCTAAGTACTTCATCGTTCAGCATCAAGGTGTCTTTGTTCTTAGGACATAGAATAGCTGTGTCCTTGAATCTTTCTGGTTGGTCTAACTTAATTGTCTTTCCAAATACTTCACCAATTAAGTCTACTGTAACTACACATTGTTCAGGAATTTCGACAGTTTCAGTACTTAAGTTGTCACTGTTCAACAGTTCACTGTTTCCAAGTTTCAGAAGCCAATTGGCAAAGGCCTGTTGGTCAGGATCCGTTTGCATATTGTTATGAAATGAAATTTTTTTGAAATATTGCCATAATGGGCTTCTTTTAATACAGGCTCCAATGATTGCAGCTCTGTCGCCTCTTTTTACAACAGGAAGTGTCTGGCAGAAATGTCCACCCAAAACCACTACCTTTCCTCCAAATGGAGTGTCAGGTGTGTTCATCAAGTCTCTGAGCAATCTATCGATCAGTACTAACAAATGTGTCGACGCCATTGTGCACTCGTTCCATATAATCACTTGAGTGTTAATAAGACTTCGTCCTTTGAATGATCTTGCTGTTATATTCGAGGTCGAAGTCTCAGTGATTTTAAATGGCACCCCAAATGTAGAGTGTACGGTAGCTCCATCATGCAAGAGTTCTGCTGCGATACCAGTCAAAGCTACACATTTGTATTTGATTCGTTTTCCTCTCAAGACACATACCAAAGCGTTGTATGTGAACGACTTTCCACTTCCTCCAGGACCTTCAAGGAAGAAGCACCTTTCACGTGATTGTGGGTTTTCAACAGCAGTCATAATTTGTTGGTATGCGTTAAGTTGTTCTGGGTTTAACTGGGCAACCAGTTCTTCGCCTAACTGGCCTCTTCATGCATGTCAAAGATTGGAATCTCAGGTGTCGACACCATAGTTGGTATAGGTAATCCTTTGTCAGCACAACTTGTGTGAATTTTGAGAATACTTTCAATCTCAATTAGAGCAAGCTGTTCGCTTTCAGCTGCAGGATGACTTTGCATGAAGTCTTCTGTCATTGCATCTTTGTGCTTCTCACATAATGTTGCTGGGTCTGCTGGATGACACAACGCACATATAATTCCAAACAGCTCTCTCAGCTTGCTTGGCATATGGAAGAGTTCGGCTTCCGTCAAACATCTTTCCCATTCAGCATCGTCTCTTAACAGGCCTCTTGCTTGGGCTGCTTCTTTGAACGTATTGTAAACAAATCCGTCGACACTTTTTATATCATCAAAGCTCTGGGCACCTGTTACATGCAGAAGGAGCAGCCTTAAGTAGTATCTCTCCATATGAGAAGGACTGACAGAGTACATTCTGCTAATAACATTGTTGTGGCCCCTCTTTCTTGGAGTCCTTGAAGTTGTTTTTGTATTGAACACAAAGTGACTTGGTATGTCTTGGTACAGGTATTGCCGTGCAGACTTATTTGTTTGATTCAATTCAAACCACACTGTCAATGTGGTTCTGCGTCCCGCCTCTCTTTCAAGAGTTTCAACTTCTTTACCTTCATGAAATACTACTCTTTGTTGGTTTGGCAGATGTACTGCAAGTCGAATTACTGTGTGTGACTGTTGGTGCATTTTATTTTCTCGTATTCTCCACATAGCTTCAGGTGCACTTATGTATCTACTGTCGAGGAACCTTGAAGGTTCGTCCCAGTGAAGTTGTGTTTCCTTTGAATCGAATTTTAGTTTAACTCGATCATGTCCTTTGTAAACATATTTGAATAAGTATTTCACACTTTTAATGCTTGCACAAATTTCTACATTAATATGTGCGTTGAACTTTAGGGTTAGGTACCTATTATATGGAACGATCCAGCGGTTATCCACTGTGAACTTTCCAACTTTAATTTTTCTCCCATCGTTTCTCCTGCGATAAACTGGGTAACCATCAACGTTCGGCTTGGTTTCCTCACTGAAATCTTTCGGATATTGTTTGGAACACATTTTTTCCTCATTCATGCATGGGCTTGTCATGTTCAAGTGTCTACAAGGGCCATGAACCATAGTCGCCTTGACAATTTCATACAATCTCGGGTTTTCGACCGGATCTGGAATTTCACAACATACCATCTTGTCAATAATTTCAACAGTTCTTGGTTTATCATCAGGTCTGAGAAAAAGCAGGAGGTGGCAATGTGGTAAGCCACATTTTTGAAATTCTATTACATAAACATGAGCGATCACCACTCCAAGTACTTTGTTCACGAATAAGTCATGCAGTAGTGCTGTAAGTTTCTCCTTGAAACTACGTGCAACCAGATCAGGTCTATCCTCTGGTCTTTCTCCAGGCTTCAAGTTTTCCATTAGTTCACGACACTTTGGATTCATGGTCATAGTCACAAATACATTAGGTCCACCGTGCTTGCGTACGATGGCCATAGCGTCTTGAAAGTTCTGCTGATGAGCTCTAGGGTTTCCTTGAAATGTTGAAGGCAAAATACAGATAGTACCAGGCTTTACACCTTCATTCTCTGCAAGATTATTTACGTGGTCCACTAAACCAGAGTAGAGATCGCTCCTGAGTTGAGCTTGATTTGATCTATGGAAGTGAATTCGAGTAGCTTCTATCTTGCAATACGCATCCACCACGTACTGTTGGAATAGTTTTCCAGTACTGAAGATAGGTTTGAACTCATTTCGAGTCGCCAATCGGTAAGCATAATATTGGAGGTGCGTCAAGTTTTCTCGCTTGACAGCACCTACCCATTTCGTTCCACTTATCCATCCTTTGTCCCCATATGGAAACAAAATCGGGTAAGTCTTGGGATCACAGTGCTGACTTAAGATTGATATATTTTGCATTGGTGCATTCTTTGGGTGGACACAAATATCTCTTTCAAATGGGGGTTCACCATCGTCGCTTTGAAATACAATTGCTATCTCATTTGCTGTAGGAGCGTTGTAACGTCTTTGATCATTTGCCTTATCTCGGTGGATCCATATGTAAACTTCTCGTTCTGGTCTCCCTTCCTCCCTGGCTCTGTTAATCTCTTCCTGCTCAAAATCTCTCATCATTTTGTATGCTCCCGTATACGGATTTATTTCGTTCAAAATGTTAGCAAGACTTTCCATTACGGATGGTAAACAGCCAGCATTCTCTAAAATTCCCATGCGTTGTAGTGCTTGTTCTGCATCCAAAATATATATTTGAGCAAATTTTCTTGGTTCACTGTTAGGTGGGTGCAAAGTCGAGGTTTTATGATAGATTTGTCCATGTATTTTGTAGCAGTATGGTCCCCGTCCCGCTACGTGTTCAACTTGCGCTCCCATTGATGCAAAAGCAAGAGCACTGTTGTATGAACGTATGTTGTCTTTGAAATTTTTGGAATGTTCATGGGTATTTGTTATCAATTGTTTCATCACTTCTGGATAATCATGCAACGGTGGAAGTTGGACTTTTCCTTTATGGCAGCAAGATGTAAATTTGCCATCACTTGGTCTTTCCGATTTAAAGTTAGTTGATTGACAGTATTGACATATTTCTGTCATTGCTCCACAATAATGTTCAGGAACATCATTTTCGTTGAATGGGCGAAGTGCAATTCCTTCAAGTTCAGGTTGTGGTTGTCTTGACATTTGGTACATAGAACGTCGAATTTGAAGCCTAACATTTCTCTCCTGGTCGGTTTCGTTAGCTAAACATCGTTGGTCACTTCCACGTTGCATCGTTAATCGTTGTTGCCGTTGACTGTCTGACTCTTGTCTATGTCTACGATTTTGTCGTTCCATCCTTTGTAGACGTCGGTTTTCGCTTTCTCTGGCAATATTTCGCTGACTTATTTCACGTTGCATGGCCAGCCTTTGTTCACGGTGACTCTCGGTCTCCTCTGCCAACTGGTGTCGACATCTTTCACCTCACTTTGAGAGTCTCTGACTCCGTTCACAGTCCATCTCGTTTTCACGACGCTGTCGTTTCCTCTCATAATCTCTTCTCAACCTTTCTTCTCTCTCCTCATCAAGTTCGTTTCTTTTCATTTTAATTTTTTGTACTCGAGGTACGATTGCTTCTCAAGGTAGTCTTTGTTTGCCACTCAAGGTGGACTTTGAATTTTTTGTTGCCCTGAGAAGGGCAGTTGGGTTGTTTGCACTGAAAAGTGCAGTTCCTTTTAGAATTGGTCTTGCCAGTGATTTGAACACAGATGCTGGTTTCGACAGTAGTTCCACCACACGTTGTTCAGTCTCACAGGTTGCTTTGTGGCAATCCAAAGAGTAAGGAAGAACCAATGCTTCTTTCTTGAACTCCAAACGCCGACTGATGGAAAATCACAGAAGTGTGTCCGACTTATATGTTCTATTTAATAAGGGCGCGCACAAAAAGGCGAGTTTCAAAAGGGCGACCTCAACGGGGTGTGGCGAATAAAGGCGCATGTAAATAAAGACGAGCTTCACAACGGCAATCTCAATTGAGCGCGGCAAATAAACGTGTTCGTAGATAATTTAGTTCAAATGGCTCTGGAATATGTGAAGAGCAACAAAGGTGCAGATCTATTCGTAGTCGAAGGCTACACATTCAGAAAGGAGAAAACTATCAACAGGAAACACTTCTGGAAATGCACTGAATATAGGATTGGAAAATGTTCGTCTCGCTTAGAAGTTCATGCATTAATTAATTGGATGTTTTGATATTCTTGCTTTCGCCTTTTTATACGTTCAATCATTGCCTTTGGGTAATAAATTTTCTGTAATAATTTTGTTGCGTTTCCCTTTATTCGATGCGCCCAATTGAGGTCGCCCTTTTGAAGCTCGCCTTTTTGTGCGCGCCCTTATTGAAGGATACCGTGTCGGTTGAACATGAATTTCACGGACAAACAAAGATCAAGATCCAAATGAAGATTATATATAGAGATTAGTTAATTTAAAGCACAACAATTTGTTTAGTTTGAATGTCTGTGTTTTGAGGTGTGACTGGAGTACTACAGTCTTCAGTAGTATAAACCTGGAGGAGATTCTTAATGCAATGCCTATGTTTTAGCTGTCTCTCTACTGCCATCTAGTGCTTCTTCTTCTAATTCATTCACGGACAAACAAAGATCAAGATCCAAATGAAGATTATATATAGAGATATGTATATATATGTATATGTATGTGTATATATACAGTATCTATATATATATATATATATATATATATATATATATATATATATATATATATATATATATACATATTAATAAAAGGCAAAGCCCTCACTGACTCACTGACTGACTGACTGATTGACTGACTGACTGACTGACTGACTGACTGACTCACTCATCACTAATTCTCGAACTTCCCGTGTAGGTGGAAGGCTGAAATTTGGCAGGCTCATTCCTTACAGCTTACTTACAAAAGTTAGGCAGGTTTCATTTCGAAATTCTACGCGTAATGGTCATAACTGGAACATATTTTTTGTCCATACACTGTAATGGAGGAGGCGGAGTCACGTATCGCGTCATCACGCCTCCTACGTAATCACGTGAACTAAAAACAAGGAAGAGATTTACAGCACGAGTCAAACGCGGGAACGAAGGTAAATGACGTTAATTTTTGACTGTCTTTTAATACTGTGTAAGCATACATATTAACACATGTGCAATTAAACGTGTGCATTTACGGGGTGATTTCTCAGGCTTAAAAGCTCGCCTTTTATCAAACGCGGGAACAAAGGTAACTGACGTTGTTCACTGTCTTTTAATACTGTGTAACCATACATATTAACACATGTGCAATTAAACGTGTGCATTTACGGGGTGATTTCTCAGGCTTAAAAGCTCGCCTTTTACTAAAAAGGTAAATGCAAAACTATTTTCAATCAGTTTAATGAAACGCTCCCGTTAAGGATTGCAATAACATATTCGCGAGATAAAAGAACGAAGTAGGGGGAAATGACGGAAGAGCCTCAAACAGCGAAGAGCAAAAAATTAATTAAACAATTGAGAAGGGAGCGAGTGAAGCATACAAGCATGTTCATAAGGGAAACAAAGCACGGTGTAAAACGTAAGTTTAAATTAAGTTTATAGAAACGCTCCCGCTGCGGATTGAAATAACATATTCGCGAGATAAAAGTTTAATGAGAAGACACGAGGTATAAACGAACCACACGCCGTGGCGCAACGTTAGGGGCAACAGTTTCAACCATTCTATGATCTGCTTCTCGCAACTGAAAGACGGCACATGGCGGATGTTAGCCGACTTGCTGACCGCAACATTAGGGGCTTCAACTCTGGCGCTGACGCCACATCTCAGTGCCAACACTTTGCAGACTCTACTTAAAAGACACGCCCTCCTCACTGGACAGTTAAAAAGACCTATCAAACTAACGATGACATCAAGTATTACCCAATCAAAAGTAGGAAAGGAGGCATCTTCATAAAATGCGTGTGGGATGATTTGCATGAGACGCTGCTTTAAAAAAAATGATAAAAAAAATACGGGACAAATCCCGTCCAGTATTGATTCAAAACGGGACGCGCAATTTCATTCTCAAATGCGGCACGATTCCGTATTTTAAAGGACGGGTGGCAACCCTACAGTGCCAGGTAACCACCCATACAATCAGATTGTGATTCAGACTAGGAATGCAATGAATGTAATTACCCCGATCTACATACAAGGCGAAAGTCTTGCAACATTCAAAGATGATGGTTTGGGATAAGTACACCATACAACATAAAAGAGCTTATGAAGCCTTGAACCGAAAAAAGCAACATCTCAGAGATCGTAAAAAAAAAAATAGGAGGTAATGTCGTTTTACTCGCTGTAGATTTTAGTCAAACATTACCAGTTATTCCACGAGGGAGACCAGCAGATGAACTCAACGCGTGTTTAAAATCCATGCTTCTCCCACGGTCGGTTATATGTCGCGTGTTCTCGGGTAGGTACACCAAAAAATGTATACATTTAAGCATGTAATGGGCAAACAAAAAATGAGGTATACCCGAAGGCACTGCAGTAGTACTTAATCTAACTTTACTTCTTAAATGTTAATGTTTTACTGTTTAATAATTTATACGCTTCTTATATGTTGTTCAAATTCTTTTATCAAAATACCAGTGACAGCGCAATGCACGATAACATGGAGTGAATACACCATACGCATCCGCCCACGGCCGCCCTGGTGTGCGCAGATAGGAGTTGATTCTACAATAAAATAAAATAAAGATAAAAAGAATAATACATTCATCACCCATAAAGCGGATAGTAGACGTGACGTACTATATGTGTACCAGATTTCAAGTCAATAGGTGAAACGGTTTGCGAGCTACAGGTGATTTAAAATCCTGGACAGACACACAAATTGCCACGGTAGCAAATTACAGAAGAAGATTTTACTGTTTAATAATTTATATTTATATGAAATGTGCTTCTTATATATTACTTCATATTCTCATATGATAATGATGTTAATGTTTATATTGATTTCTATGTTATTGAAACTGCATGTATGTATGTATATATATATATATATATATATATATATATATATATATATATATATATATATATATATATATATATATACTAGCAAAATACCCGCGCTTCGCAGCAGAGAAGTAGTGTGTTAAAGAGGTTATGAAAAAAAAGGAAACATTTTAAAAATAACGTAACATGATTGTCAATGTAATTGTGTTGTCATTGTTATAAGTGTTGCTGTCTTTTATATATATATATATATATATATATATATATATATATATATATATTATATATATAATATACACACACACATAAACATTTATATACATATACATATATATACATATCTACATATACACATATCTACATATATATACACACATACATAAACACACACATAAGACTTATTGACTGAAACGGGCTTTCACGAAAAAAGTTAGGGCTTTGCTACAGGATACACCCTCCACAAGTTAACCAAGTAAAAATAAAATATATATTTCTGTTTTATTTAACCCTTTTAAGTTCATATGCATAGCCCCATTTGGCTGTTTAATTTTTTTTTTCTTTCTTCAGTAATATTTAATCTCCTTAAAGAAAAAGAACATATCCATTTTACTTTTTTTGTATCTCTGTAGTAATATTTTAGTGTAAAAGAATAACCAGTATTTAAACCTTTTATGTTACTTTATACATTTATTTTACACAATGTTGAAAAATTAATAAGAAAGCTACATATTTTGGCAGCTGCTGCTTTCATTTTCAATGAAATGAAAAAAGCTCTCCAAGAGAAAACCTCAATGAAGAAGAAACAGTTTGCACTATCTAAAAATCAGAAACCCTCATTTATAAAAGTTTGCTGCAGATGACTTAACTGAAAATAAATGAATAGTTCCTATGTGTATAATACATATTTATCTATTTGACTTATGCCTTTATTCCACCAACTTACAACATCTGAAGTACAATTTGTTACATTACTTTTGTTTTTTGCAGCACAGGCAGGTGAAGTGACTTCCTCAGGGTCACACAGTGGTGTCAGTACCACGATTTGAACTGACAAGCTTCGGGTTTGCTGAAATATTACTGAAGAAAGAAAAAAAACGAAAATGGGCAAATAGGGCTATGCATACAAATGTCCATCCATCCATTATCCAACCTGCCATATCCTAAATACAGGAGCCAATAAGTAGATATGTATATATACAGTATATATATATATATATATATATATGTGAATGTATGTATGTATATATCTATGTCTATATATATATATATATATATATATGTAGATATGTAAATTTGTATATGTATATATATGTTTATGTGGATGTGTATATACGTATGTATATGTAGATATGTGTATATGTAGATATGTATATATATATGTATATGTATATATATGTTTATGTGTGTGTGTGTGCATATTATATATATAAAAGACAGCAACACTCATAACAATGACAACACAATTACATTGACAATCATGTTACGTTATTTTTAAAATGTTTCCTTTTCTTTTTCATAACCTCTTTAACACACTACTTCTCCGCTGCGAAGCGCGGGTATTTTGCTATTTATCTCTTTATATAAAGGAGAGTTGGGATCCGAGAGACTGTGTTTGTGTGTTTGTGGAAGGATGGAGAGTTAAGGCAGGTGTTGGAGTCACGTGATCATCTCCCCTCCCATTCACCTCATTTCATTCAATTCATTTCGCTCGAGCTGAGCTCCGCAGTTGGCGCGGTCTTGCTGTTCTTGATTTGCTTTTCACATGGCCAAGTATACGTTGCATACTCAAGAGTAAGCTCAGCGCAGAACTTGGTCATATTACAACCGGAGGGGCGAACTGACAACATGGTATACAAAGAGATCCTTAACAAATAATTATTGGTATAATTTCCCTCAGTTTATTATATAAAATTTTAAAGCAGTACTTCGCCGCTGCGAAGCACGGGTATTTTGCTCTATATATATGTGTGTGAATGTATGTATGTACAGTGGTGTGAAAAACTATTTGCCCCCTTCCTGATTTCTTATTCTTTTGCATGTTTGTCACACAAAATGTTTCTGATCATCAAACACATTTAACCATTAGTCAAATATAACACAAGTAAACACAAAATGCAGTTTTTAAATGATGGTTTTTATTATTTAGGGAGAAAAAAAATCCAAACCTACATGGCCCTGTGTGAAAAAGTAATTGCCCCCTTGTTAAAAAATAACCTAACTGTGGTGTATCACACCTGAGTTCAATTTCCGTAGCCACCCCCAGGCCTGATTACTGCCACACCTGTTTCAATCAAGAAATCACTTAAATAGGAGCTGCCTGACACAGAGAAGTAGACCAAAAGCACCTCAAAAGCTAGACATCATGCCAAGATCCAAAGAAATTCAGGAACAAATGAGAACAGAAGTAATTGAGATCTATCAGTCTGATAAAGGTTATAAAGCCATTTCTAAAGCTTTGGGACTCCAGCGAACCACAGTGAGAGCCATTATCCACAAATGGCAAAAACATGGAACAGTGGTGAACCTTCCCAGGAGTGGCCGGCCGACCAAAATTACCCCAAGAGCGCAGAGACGACTCATCCGAGAGGTCACAAAAGACCCCAGGACAACGTCTAAAGAACTGTAGGCCTCACTTGCCTCAATTAAGGTCAGTGTTCACGACTCCACCATAAGAAAGAGACTGGGCAAAAACGGCCTGCATGGCAGATTTCCAAGACGCAAACCACTGTTAAGCAAAAAGAACATTAGGGCTCGTCTCAATTTTGCTAAGAAACATCTCAATGATTGCCAAGACTTTTGGGAAAATACCTTGTGGACTGATGAGACAAAAGTTGAACTTTTTGGAAGGCAAATGTCCCGTTACATCTGGCGTAAAAGGAACACAGCATTTCAGAAAAAGAACATCATACCAACAGTAAAATATGGTGGTGGTAGTGTGATGGTCTGGGGTTGTTTTGCTGCTTCAGGACCTGGAAGGCTTGCTGTGATAGATGGAACCATGAATTCTACTGTCTACCAAAAAATCCTGAAGGAGAATGTCCGGCCATCTGTTCGTCAACTCAAGCTGAAGCGATCTTGGGTGCTGCAACAGGACAATGACCCAAAACACACCAGCAAATCCACCTCTGAATGGCTGAAGAAAAACAAACTGAAGACTTTGGAGTGGCCTAGTCAAAGTCCTGACCTGAATCCAATTGAGATGCTATGGCATGACCTTAAAAAGGCGGTTCATGCTAGAAAACCCTCAAATAAAGCTGAATTACAACAATTTTGCAAAGATGAGTGGGCCAAAATTCCTCCAGAGCACTGTAAAAGACTCATTGCAAGTTATCGCAAACGGTTGATTGCAGTTATTGCTGCTAAGGGTGGCCCAACCAGTTATTAGGTTCAGGGGGCAATTACTTTTTCACACAGGGCCATGTAGGTTTGGATTTTTTTTTCTCCCTAAATAATAAAAACCACCATTTACAAACTGCATTTTGTGTTTACTTGTGTTATATTTGACTAATGGTTAAATGTGTTTGATGATCAGAAACATTTTGTGTGACAAACATGCAAAAGAATAAGAAATCAGGAAGGGGGCAAATAGTTTTTCACACCACTGTATATATGTATGTCTATATTTATATCTATATCTATATATATATATATATCTATATATATATATATATATATATATATATATATATATATATATATATATATATATATATGTGTAGATATGTAAATTTGTATATGTGTATGTATATATATATATATATATATATATATATATATATATATGTATATATGTATATGTGTATATGTGTATATGTATATATATGTATATGTAGATATGTGTATATGTAGATATGTATATATATATATATATATGGTTACTTAACCTCTTTAACACACTACTTCTCCACTGCAAAGCGCGGGTATTTTGCTATATATATTTTATATATATATAAAAGACAGCAACACTTATAACAATGACAACACAATTACATTGACAATCATGTTACGTTATTTTTAAAATGTTTCCTTTTTTTTCATAACCTCTTTAACACACTACTTCTCCGCTGCGAAGCGCGGGTATTTTGCTAGTATATATATATATATATATATGGTTTTGGCAGCCAAGCGCTTTTTTTCCAACCTAGAAGACGTCTCTTGAGATCCGTTTAATCGCCTCGTTGATTGCATGTCTTCCAAGGTAGTTTCAATACCCATTTCCTGCACCGAGTCATCTCCCCTTTTATGAGTGACTGTGTTAGTGGCCGCACTTCGTACATGTCTTTGAACGCACTGAATTCTTGTAACTGGTGTCGCCCGTCGGCTACTTTCGACAGGGAATGGAAGCAATTGTCGAGTAACAAAAATTATTTGTAAGTGATTTCACATTGAAGAAATAGTAAAAACTTGATCACTTGGGTCAATACCTAAAGAAATATACACAGCAAATGCAATTGAGAATACACCAGAATCTGTATGATTTAATTGTTGCTGTGCGTCTTCATAAACTATGGGAGGTTTGTAAGGAAACAAAGCATGAAGGAAACGAAGCTGCTCTTCGGTGAGGTTGAATTTTTTTTATCAGCGTTTAAACTGTCATAGACATGAATTACAGCACCATCATAATAGGTACACACCCAGTGAGTCACTCGTTCAGTAGCTGCAGAAGGTAATATTTGAATATGTTTTGCATTTTGTGGAATGGGCATTATAGGTATGTCAGGGGTCCACATTAGCAAAACCTTTTGAGGTTGGAAAATTGTATGCGCAGCTAAAATTTCGTTGAATTTGCTCATGTGATCTGTTGATAAATAATCATTATTTCCAACTCATTCATTGCAAAATCTGACAGTGGTAAGATCACTCCTTCCATAACACTAAACACAAACACTAAGTAGACACTAACCCTAAAAAACGGCAACACCACCGGGAAGAACACTAAATGAGATAAAGTAAAAGTGTACTAAACTTCTTTATTATAACTGCTTTATTATAGCAGGTGAGGGGATGCTGGCGCACGCTTGTTATTGCTGCTCCTCCCTGTTAACAATGCTTTTCGCAAAATTCGCCTTAATTCTGCACTTTCTTACGCTTGTTTTATTTTGTTCATTGTACGTATAGTTCGTGGATACAGCTGACTCGAATTGCATGGATTTGGCTTAATATTTACAGATTTTATGGACTCCACTTTACTGGGAACAGCTAAGTCTGTGGATCACGGGACGAGACCTACGAACATTTCTTTGTACCTGGCGATCTAGCACCTTGGGATGATCTGTCTCCGTGATTATATTCGCTATGCTGATCTGCTCCCATTTCATCTTGCAGTACCCTACGACCGGGAACTGATCTGATGTTCATGCTAACATGGTTCGGTACTCAAATGTGGCACTTGGTGCCACAGCCCACCTGCCAAGTTGTTTTGCCTGCCTAAGGAAAAGTCATCCCAGATGGAGGATCGCAGGAATCGTGGGAGAGAGGGGTCCTTTCATTGGATTGGCTGGCCCAGCACTGTTTCAGCTGTGGAATGGCCAAATGGGGGAGGCAGCTTGAAGGATGAGGTCTCCAGGACTCTATACAAATACAAATCTTATTATGGGATATATCATCTACTGTTAAATTCTGCTCTGTACTTCTAAAATTTATATATATTTTTTTTTTTTTTTTAATTTATTTCTTACTATATTGAGAAATTGTTCTGTGTACTGTACTGTATTGTATTGACCCCCTTCTTTTGACACCCACTGCACGCCCAATCTACCTGGAAAGGGGTCTCTCTCTGAACTGCCTTTCCCAAGGTTTCTTCCATTTTTCCCTACTAGGTTTTTTTGGGAGTTTTTCCTTGTCTTCGTAGAGAGTCAAGGCTGGGGGGATGTCAAGAGGCAGGGCCTGTTAAAGCCCATTGCGGCACTTCCTGTGTGATTTTGGGCTATACAAAAATAAACTGTATTGTATTGTATTGTATGGTTTATGGCTTATGGCTCCGGGGCGATCACGCCTGAAATTACCAAGCGTTACTGTTTATGGCTGTGTATTGGAACATCCAAATCCTGCTTCCTCCTCCTGCTGTGCTTTCTGCTGCTTGCTATCGCCGCTCACCTACGCTACCACACCTGCCTGTCTTACCGGCTCCGTTGTGCTGTGCTGCTTCTACACTGCTATCAGCTAAGTATCACTCACTATTTTAGCGCTTTGAGTACTGAGAAAAGTGCTATATAAATGTAATGAATTATTATTATTTATTATTAAACACTAAAGTACAAAAACGAAGTAGAAAGTAACACTAAACCACAACACCGCCGGGAACACCGGCACACTGCGTCTACTAAACACTAAGAAACACTAAAGGAAAAAATACTATTCAGTAAGTACCGCGTCTACTAAACAGTAAGTCAGTAAAGGAGAAAGGACGGCAAGACCGCGTCAGCTGCGGAGCTCAGCTCGGAGCGAAATGAAGTGAAAGAAATGAGGTGAGTGGGAGGGGAGATGATCACGTGACTCCAACACCCGCCTTAACTCTCTGTCCCTCCACAAACACAGTCACACGGATCCCAACTCTCCTTTTATATATATATATATATATATATATATATATATATATATATATATATATATATAGATTGAGACCCTTAATTCAGTACTTTGTGGAAGCTCCTTTGACAGCAATTACAGCTTTGAGTCTTCTTGGGTAAGTCTCTGTAAGCTTTGCACTACTGAATTTGGACAGTTTATCCCATTTTTTCAGGCAGAACCTCTCAAGCTTCAATAGATTGGATGGGAGGTTCCTGTAAACCACCATCTTCATGTTCCTCCATGTTTATTCTATAGTGTTTAAGTCTGGGCTTTGGCTGGGCCACTCAAGGGCAGTCAGAAACTTTTCCCAATGCCACTATAGCATTATTTTGGCTTTATGCTTCCTGACATTCTCATTGTTGTGCTGAAGGTTTTACTGTGTCCCCAGTTTGAGGTCACACGCACTCTGAAACCTCTCTCTGGGCCTCTCTTTCTATTTGTTTACATTCATCCTTCCCCCAATTCTGACCAATCTTCCTGTCCCTGCTGCAGAAAAGCACCTGAATGTCATGAGGCTGCCATCACCATCCTTTACTGTAGGAATGGTTTAGGAAGGTGATGAGCAGTGCCTTGTCTTTGCCAGTTCTACACAAAATGTTCAATTTTTATGTCATTAGAGCAGATAATCTTTTTCCTCATGCTCTCAAGAGTTGTGTAAGCTGCCATATGCCTTTTACTCAATAGTGACTTCTGTCTGGCCACTCTATCATAAACACCCGATTGATGGAGTGCTGCTAAGATTTTGATCCTTCTGACAGGTTCTTCCATCTCAGAAGCAGACGTCCCAAGTACTGTTATAGTGACTCATGAGTTATCAAGGTCCCTTTTACTTTGTTACTCAGTTTGACCAGATAGTCAGCTCTAAGAAGTGTCCTGGTAGTTTCATACTTGTTACATTTCACAATTATTCAGGCCACTGTGCTTTTGGGAACAGTCAATGTTTTAGAAATTGTTTTACAGTAATCCCTCCTCGATCGCAGGGGTTGCGTTCCAGAACCCCCCGCGAAAGGTGAAAATCCACGAAGTAGAAACCATATGTTTATATGGTTATTTTTATATTTTCATGCTTGGGTCACAGATTTGCACAGAAACCCAGGAGGTTGTAGAGAGACAGGAAATTTATTCAAACACTGCAAACAAACATTTGTCTCTTTTTCAAAAGTTTAAACTGTGCTCCATGGCAAGACAGAGATGACAGTTCCGTCTCACAATTAAAAGAATGCAAACATATCTTCCTCTTCAAAGGAGTGCACGTCAGGAGCAGAGAATGTCAGAGAGAGAGAGAGAGAGAGAAAAAAGCAAACAATCAAAAATCAATAGGGCTGTTTCGCTTTTAAGTATGCGAAGCACCGCCGTATAAAGCAGCTGCAAGGAAGAGAGCAATGTGAAGGTAGTCTTTCAGCATTTTTTAGAGGAGCGTCCGTATCCTCTAGGCCAGTATGCGAACAGCCCCTCTGCTCATACCCACTCCGTCAGGAGCAGAGAATGTCACAGAGAGTGAGAGAGACAGAGAAAAACAAACAATCAAAAATCAGTACGTGCCGTTCGAGCTTTGAAGTATGCGAAGCACCATGCGGGAAGCATGTCGCTTGACAAAGCCGGAAGGGAGCAATGTGAAGATAATCTTTCAGCATTTTTAGACGAGCGTCCCTATCATCTAGGGGTGCGAACAGCCCCCCTGCTCACACCCCCTCAGTCAGGAGCAGAGAATGTCAGAGCAAGAGAGAGAGAAAAGTAAACAATCAAAAATCAATACGTGCTGTTTGATCTTTTAAGTATGCGAAGCACTGTGCAGGAAGCATATTGCTTGACAAAGCAGCCACATGTAAGTCCAGTAAGGATGGCAGCAATGTGAAGGTAGTCTTTCAGCGTTTTTTGAGGAGCAGCCGTATCATCTAGGGGTGCGAACAGCCACCGTGTTCACAATATATTTCAGGAGTTTTATTTAATACGTAATACGTTCTCTGGTTGGATAGCTTCTCAGCCATCTGCCAATAGCGTCCTTTGTATGAAATCAACTGGGCAAACGAACTGAGGAAGCAGGTACCAGAAATTAAAAGACCCATTGTCCGCAGAAATCCGCGAACCAGCAAAAAATCTGCGATATATATTTAAATATGCTTACATATAAAATTCGCGATAGAGTGAAGCCGCGAAAGTCGAAGCGCGATATACCGAGGGATTACTGTATACCCTTGCCCTGATCTATGCCTCACTACAGTTTTGTCGTGGAGATATATAAGCCTTCTTGGCTTGTTTTTTTGCTTTTGACATACATTGTGAATCATGGGACCTTATATATGCTGCCACGTATATATAGGTATATATATGGGGTCGTGGAGTGCAGTAACCCTTTCTCTCTTTCCTCTGCAGAACAGTTAAGGGAAATTCCACCTGGCTCCGACACTTTCCATCCTGGGCCTGATGACCTAATTTCCTGTTCAGACTCTGCTGACCTCACTTCCTCTGCCTGACCATGAAACTGCCATTTTGTTTCATACAAGTCAGTTTTGTTTTGAACTCAGTGTGACCATGTTTTGGATCTTTTGCATTTGTCGAGCTCAATCTACATTATACGGGGTAGCTACCCCAAACCTTTTTGTGGCATTTGTCTGTTCATTTAACTATGCCACCCCCTGGTCTGGTGTGAAATTACCTTCATTTGAGCCCTTTAGCTGCCTCCTATGCACACGTGTGTGCATTTCTAAACTATGCCCAATCAATTCAGTTAGCCAACGGTGGACTCCAGTCAAGTTCTGGACACATCAATAAGGGTAATTAAAGTAAACAGGAGGTACAGCACCACAATTTGTAGTATAACAGCAAAGGGTCTGAATACTTAAATAGTTTCAGTCATTTTCTAAACAGCTTTGTCCTGAACAGGGTTGCAGGGAGTACTGGAGCCAATGCCAGCTAGCACAGGGTGCAAGGCAGGAACAAACCCTGTACAGGGTGCCAGTCCATTACAAGGCGAACACACACACACACCCCAGCCACACACTAGGGCCAATTTAATATCACCAATCAACCTAATTTGCATGTCTTTGGACTGTAGGAGGAAACCAGAGAACACGCAAACTCCACACAGGGAGAACCCGGGACACTGTAACTCAGCAGTGCTACCTCTAATAAATTTGCTAACCTTTCAGAAAACATATTTTCACTTTGTCATTAAGGGTGGGCAGAAATGGCAAATTTATCAATTTAAACACATATCTACACCTTTCACCAACTTTAATACTGTTTCCATATTCAACTCCAATTTAAAAACAGAATAAACTATGTAGAAAGTGAAAAGGGTACTTTTGCTATTGTTTGTGTTTTTTATTTGCAAAGTCTTTATTACAAATTTGTTTGATTTTATAATTTTATTCTAGTATTTCATACAAAAGAATGATCATCTCTGTATGGTTCAGATACTTTCAAGCAGCCGTGTAAGGAGATCACATTCTCCAGGACCATCAGGCCCAGCCAGATGTGTAAAACCATTTTCAGGTCCTTGTGGACATGGATGGATACACTGGTACTTCTAAGGTGGTACTCAGGAATAAGAAGCTCCAGCAGGTCACTGTTAACTAAAGTAGTTTTAGCAGGGTGATGGCATACAGTTTTGCTCAAAATTATTTTGATTTATTTTCAGTATTATAATTTTAAATACATGATCATATTTATATATTATGCAAATTCTCTCATAAAATATGTATTTATAAAAAAGTCATCATAAATTGAGATATACATACAGATAGATATCAGGAGTACAGCTGCAAGATTGTTTTTTTTAAATCCAAAAGATGGCTTAGTTATGTATGTTCCTCATAAAGCAGCTTAATAATGTTAGTAAAAAACACAAACAAATTAAGTTGCAGGGAATGGAAACTCATTATCTCTTGAAGAGACTAAACTGACATACTTTTTTGCTGCAGTATATTAAATAATTAAACTTTTCTGTAACTGTTAATTTATGTAATGTGTGGACAGCAAGCATTTTTTAAAATTCTAGTATGTTATTGCCATTGTCTCATGTAAACATTTATTTGTTTAGGCCTGTATACTGTAGCTGTTTCAATGTAACTTGTTTATATTGTTTCTTTGCTAAGCTGTTCTTGATATTTAATTTCTTACTATATGACAATGTTTAGATAGATAGATAGATAGATAGATAGATAGATAGATAGATAGATAGATAGATAGATAGATAGATAGATAGATAGATAGATAGATAGATAGATACTTTATTAATCCCAAGGGGAAATTCACAATGTTTGGTCACATAATAAATATAAAAATGAAAATGAGAATGCCTGACAGTATGTGCATGAATTAGTTTGTTCATCTTCAGATTCATAATGTTAGTCACAATGTTTTTCTCTTTGGAAAACCTCTCCTACTAGATTATCTTAATAAGAGAGAAAGCTAAAAGAGGCCAGACCTATTCACTTCTGATTTTTAGATATTTTTAACTGGAGAACCAGGATTTCACTTAGCTATGTGATCTGATCGGTTGATCCAATTAGAATTATAGTATGAAGTGTTTTTTTAAATACCACTTTTCAGCAGTGGCTCACCCGTGGGCAGAGAACTGTATTATCACTCTGCTGCAAACTTAACTTTCAGTTTGGATCAGCTGTGAAAGCTGCACTAAATATAAAAATACATCTTCCTGAATCAGCCTGATTGGTTATTTAATGTGATTTATTTATAATTTAATCACTGGAGAAATACCAAAAAACAACTTAATAAAGCTGTCATATACTGTATTTATATAGGATTCTATAACAGGGTTAAAGGGTTACAAGTTGCCAGTCTTGTCATAAATATCTGTTAAAGAATAAATATGCAATTCTATACCCAAAGCTAGCAATTGCATTTACAGACTAGTCAATTGTATTCAGATAGCTTTTGTACTGAAACATTATTTTACTTTTGTACATTTACAAGTGATGAAAGTAGCAACTGGCAAATTAAGATGTTGGGTGCTTATCCCATATTTTTTCTTTGTTTCTTAATCCAATTTAATATGTTGATTTACAAATATTTATTAATGTTTGATATTAGTTTATATCCTGTCTTATTAATGTCATCTTTGGTTTTGATTCTATTTTGTATTCCTTTGACTATTTGTGAAGCGCTTTGAAAAATTGAAAGGTGCTATATAAATAAAATGTATTATTATATTGTTAATTTTTAATATTATTATTAAATAAAATTTAATTGCTGAAACACTAAAACTAAATAAAAGCTAAAAAAAATGGAAAACTGAATACTAAAATTAGAAAATGGCAAAAACTTGTTTTCTTCATGAGACGCTATTCTGAAAGCTTTGTTTCATGGTTACTAACAGCAATGCAACCAGTCATGAATCAAGTGATTTTCAGATGTTATGGATTTTTAGACATCACAAATTATAAAAATCACTCTCTGGGGTCATTTGCTCATCTGATTTTGTGAATTACACAAAGAAATACAAAGTTTGCTCGCAATTCATTTTTGTTTAAGCTTAAGAATGTTCTGACCCGTTTCAGATTTTTTGACTACAAGTTGTACCTCACGGTTAGGATTTGTTGCTAGATTTTCTTTTTGATCACACGTTTTTTGCTTTGTGCCCCATCACCCCACCATCCCACCATAACCTATTGTCTATGGTGGAGGAGCTAAAGCTTTAGATTCTTCAAAAATGTCAGTCTTTGGTTTCTGATGGATCTCGATGCTTTAGGGTCCCCTGATACCAAAAACATTGTTATCTCAATCATGGGTGTGTGTCTTGTGTGTGTGTCACAGTTTCTTAGGGACCATCTAGAGCTAAAACGGCTGGATGGAAAAATACCAAATTTGAAACTTAAGCCAGTTATAAGATGTCGATGTACTAAGTTGTTTTTGAGCAAAATTGTGCCTTTGTCCATAAGCTTTATGACCTTAGTCTCAGAAAGTCTTTCTTCCATGGGGCGACTGGGATCTTTTCCTGAATAAGATCAAACACAGTTACGTAGGGCGCAACAGGAGCTTCCAAAAAAAAGTGGTCTGAAACTTGCTTGGCCCACAATTACTTCTAAAACTTTAACTTTCCTCTCTAACTCTTCAAACACTTATCATTTAGCTTCTCCCATGCCCCCACTGTCATATGTCGTTGCCTGCCTGTCAGCTTTTCTCAACTTTTTTTTTTTTTTAACTAAACTCTTGATTAAATACACAATAAAAACAATGCTAGTTTTCCTTTATGAGCTCTATAGCATAGTTATAACCTTAGTCACACACATTAGTCACTTAAATCTTATCTTATCTAAATTAAACACTCAAATATTATGTGCCTTGTTTAATAAACTAGAAAAAACACCCTCCAATTTTGAAATCTGTTTAAATGGGTTTTCTCAAAAATGTAGAGAATTCTTAAATCAATACAAAACAGTTTTTGATCTGCAGCTCAATGCATATCCTACTGACAGGGCTAGATTTTTGTGTTTTGTGTCATTGTCAGATAGTAAGCCATAGAATGGACGTCCACTGTGTTTGATGTAAACGATCCATGTTACCAAAAGTTAGACAGTTTTGTGGGGGAATTTAGAAAAATTTTCGATATCCCTGTTAGATCTGAAATTTTTATGAATCATATATTAGAGTTTAAGCAGGGTAGTAAATTGGTTAATGAACATATAGTAGCCTTCCCAATGCTAGCCACTGTAAAAAAGTTGTCCACACCAGAAATTAAAGATGAATTTATCGGCCATAATGTTTGTAATACCTTAAAAAAATGAATACATTTATTGCTGCATATAGTTGTGTGTCTAGCTAAATGAAAGTTACAGCAAATGTAATTTAGAGTGTCAGTCTGAATGTGGGGCATTTTCTCTCTCTATACCTGATTTTGAAAAAAAAAAAAACTCTGGTAGAACCTGTTAAACTATAAAAACGACTGCGAAAAACAGCTAAGAAATTATGTTTTCACTGTGGGGAATCTGGTTATATGGTTGGCAACTATAACAATCTGGAAAACTGCGAGTGCCAACTTCTCATGAGAGTTGGTTGGTTAGTTGGGTCCTCCTAGTCAAGCCCTTTTTAAAAATGCACTGATAGTACCTGTTAATGTATATGGAAAACACTGTCAACTTCTAATCAATTCAGGAGTAGCAATTAGTTTATCACTAGTTAAAGAACTAGGGGTAAAAAAGTTTTTCAATTAGCACTTACTGTCAGTAAACAGTAAGCCCATTAGTTGGATATGTTCTCAAAGTATCACAATTCCATTAAGTCTACAAGTAGGAGCTTTGAAACTCTCAACTTTTTTTTATTCCTTCAACCTTTCCTCAACTTATTTTAGGACTTTCCTGGCTTCAGAAACATGATCCAAGCATTGTTTGGAAGCTAAAATGTGTTAGTAAATGGTGTACATATTGCTTACAGTATTGTACTGCTCCTGTATCCACTCCTACTGTTTTTTGCAGCATTCTTATTCAATTACCAAATTGTTACCAAAAATTTAAAGTGATATTCAGTAAACAAAAGACACAGATACTACCACTACGTAGACTTTATGATTGTGCCATTGATTGATCATCAGGAGCCCCATTACCTAACGAAAGGTATATGCATTATCTAAGCCAGAGAGAGCGGCTATATAGGGAAACATCAATGAAAACTTATAGAATGGATTTATTTCCCTGTCCAATAGTCTGATCAGCATGGGATTTTCTCAATTGGGTCTCTTCAAACTTAGCATCTGAAAAATTAGTGAAAAAATCATGACTTACTTAAAAACATTGAAGTGACCAAGTAGTCTCATCTCTTGTATTTTGTTTACAGTCTGCTAAATTAACACTCTAATAGTAGAGACTGATAACTCTGGCACAGCTGTATGTTGGCTTGAAGGCTATAAAACTTGCATTTGGTGATTTCACTATGCTGAATTTGATTTAGCGTGTATAAATATATTATTATGTTGTTACAACATTTGTTAATTTTTTTCTTGTTAGTTATAGGCATGAGACAAAATACTACTAATTTGAAATATAGCGTTGTATGACATTAACACACGATTGAAATTAAACTTGAAGGTAAGCAAAAATGTCTTTCATCGAAATTAAGGTATTAAATGAGAAACTTTGTGCACTTTGGCAGAATCGTTTTTTCATTGCCTATATAATAATGTGAAGGTTACATTGGTTAGTGTGTAACATAGCCATCACTGTACATAAATGTGGAGCACAGGTTAAATGTTTAACACACAGACTTAATTTATCGATTCGCATCCTCAGACACGTATGGCAAAACACAGCATTGTTTCATGAATGCACCACTGCATCCTCAGGCTAAACTTTTTGTTGTATTGGAGCACTTCTCATGATATACCCAAACGTGGCTAGGAACAGCAAACGGTAGTTACTGCTCTTCTCACGAGCTGTGGAGGTAACAATGTTGGAGAAATAGATATTCCTTTCACTGATGCTGATTCACAAATAAATGTAGATTACAGCAAGGAGGAATTATACAGCACTGAATCTTGGCAGGATTTCAACAAGCAGTCCTCTAGCATGGTGGAGATAGCAAGCGGCTAAATTCCCAATGCTTTCTTTTATGCTCAAACAATACATCTGTAGCCTGTGAGTATAGGGGATATTGTCACAGTGGAGAGGTTTTGGCTTCATGCAGAGTGTTGATATTCTCATTTTTCTTAAAAGTAAATATAACAAGTTCTTCATTGATCCAGTCTGGACCCACAGCTAACAGTCAGTAAGGCAAGAAGAAAATACAAGGGCAATCATTGTTAGAGCAATATTTGATGTTAGCTCAAAAAACAAAAAGTTTAAATTTGGATGGTTTCACGCTGCAATAAAATTATATTATAGTTTACAATAGAGGGTTATTTTTGTCACATGTACAATGTACAGTGAAATTCTTATATTATTATGCTAATCATCATGCAGTGTGTAATATGAATTAAAAGCCCTTGCAAACAGTGTGGATGCGTCAAGTATAAATAAGTCATTAAACACGAGTTATGGCATTCTGACACCCTATAAGCAGCTTTAAAAGCGACACAAGTTTAAGATCTTACATGAAGAATTAGGTCTTTTGTTTTTATCCAGTTGTGTTGTATTTGGAATATACTGTATGGACTAAAGATCTGAAACATCTGGTAGTCTGCTGGTCTTTGTAAATCTGTAGTTTGGGTGTATAGAATTAAAAACTGGTAGTCCAGTTTGTCCACCCCTGTTACGTAAACACACTGACTTTTTGGGTTTAACTGTTATTTTGCTTGTGCTTTCCCATTTCTGTGTTTGTTACAATATTTAAGATTATTTTATTTTAATACGAAAAAAAAGTTTACAAAAACATCAGTTAAAACTTGTGTGTTTGCATACTAATTATAATTTATTTTGCAACATAATAATAAGTAACATTAAACATAGTTTCTTTTATGAAGATTTTATTCACACTTTAATTTTTATGACAGATAATGTATATTATATTTTAGATGTAGATTTAATGCTTTAGATATAAGACATGAGCGCACGCATGCTGTAGCTGCTCCTCCCTGCTAACAACACTTTTCGCAAAACTCGCTTTAATTCTACACTTTCTTACGTTTGTTTTATTTCCTTTATTGTATGTATAGTTCGTGGATGCAGCTGACTCAAATTGTATGGATTTGGTTAATATTTACAGATTTTATGGACTCTACTTTGACTGGGAACAACTGAACCTGTGGATCACGGGATGAGACCTACGAACATTTCTTTGTACCTGGCGATCTAGGACCTCGGGATAATTTGTCTCCTTGATTATATTGCTATTCTGGTCTGCTCCCGATTCATTTTGCAGTACTGTTCGACTAAGAACTGATCTGATGTTCATATCCACCTGGGCACTAGCTCAGGGGCGATCATGCCTGTAATACCCAACGTTACTGTTTATGGCTGTATGCTGGAACTTCCAAATCCTGCTACTTCCTCCTGCTATGCTTTCTGCTGCTTTGCTATTGCCGCTCATCTACGCTACCACACCCTCCTGTCCTACCGGCTTTGCTGTGCTATGCTATGCTGTGCTGTGCTGTGCTGCGTCTCCACTGCTATCAGTTAAGTATCACTCACTATCATGCTAAAATACTCTCATGACAAACTCCTTTTTATTAAACAGTTTGTCCAGAGCAAATGGTCTGACTGGAACTTCCTAAAAGATGGCGGGATTTTGCGGCGCCCGAAATATGTACATCACGGGTCAGGTCGCTGCCACCGCTGGGCTGCGAATGAAAAGACCACCAGCGGCATTTGCTCAGGAATACACCGTCCTTCTCAGTGCCCTGGAAATAGAAGTGTCAGTGTGCTGAATTTACTTTATGTGAAAATAAACCCTGATCACGGCTCTGTGCAAAAAGAAGCCTCATTAACTAATATTACATTGTTTAATTGGAGATATCTTAATGGCAAAGCATTGGTGCTGTCAGAATTCATCACTGACACCAAACTTGATATACTGTGTCTAACGGAGACTTGGCAAAAACTGAACGAATTTACATCTCTCATGGAGGCGACTCCACCTGGATTCACCTTCCACACAGAACCTTGCAGCTCTAGACAAGGAGGTGGACTTGCAGTAATTGTCAGAGTAGACTTAAACATCAAACGAATCCCAATTGATTGTCCATCGTCGTTTGAGTGCCTGGCTCTTAAACTAATAACGGAATCAGGTCCCATCTCACTCATTGTTCTTTATCATCCTCCAAAATACAATACATCCTTCTTATCCGATCTGATTGAACTTTTGACCGACCTAAGCTCTCACTGTCAGAGAATTATCCTTCTTGGTGATTTCAACATCCATATTGACACCCCACATCTAAATTGAGAAATGAATTCCTATCCTTACTGGACTGTTTTGACTTGACACAACATGTTGATTTTCCCACCCACTCTGGTGGTCATGTATTGGATCTGATCTGTACTTCTGGATTATCTGTTGCCAACATTTACAGCACTGATTTGGGACTCTCTGACCATAAAGCAGTACTTTTCACTGTCTCATTATCTCTCCCTCCTCTTATCTGTAAACGACAAATTTCTTACAGAAACCTTACAAATATCTGTCCCTCTATCCTTTCTGGATCCATTTCTGATCTTTTACTGTCTGCACCTATTCTGTCAACACTAGATAGTTTTGTTGATCACTATAACACAGCCCTTCATTCAGCTTTAGATAAAACAGCACCTTTAAAACATAAGGAGGTTTCCTTTAAGCATTCAGCTCCTTGGTATGATTCAGAATTACGATCTATGAAAGCAGCTGGCCAACGCCTTGAGAGAATGTCATGTAAGACTGGCCTCGCTGTTCATATCCAGGCTTTCTCTGACCACCAAAGAGCTTATAGAGAAGCACTAACTGCTGCCAAGAATACCCATTATGGCAGAATAATAGAAAATGGCCACGATAACCCAAGGGTTTTGTTTTCTGTAGTTAATAAACTACTTGAACCCGCATCTGGCCCAACTATCTCTTCTACTGAAGTCTGTGAGAAATTCCTCCACTTTTTCCGTAACAAAATTAAAGATCTAAATAATTCAACTAACATAAATACATCATCTGTTTATATCTCTTCCTGTTTTCCCACTCCATCCAGCTCCTTCTCTAAGTTCTCACCAGTCACATCTGCGTTTGTTAATAACCTGCTTTGTAAGATGAGGCCGACTACTTGTGTACTGGACCCCATCCCCAGCACACTACTCAAATGCTTTCATGCCATAATCCCGACTGTTACAACAATAATAAACTCATCCCTTGACACAGACTCTGTGCCAATCACTTTTAAAATCGCTTCTGTAACCCCAGTGTTAAAAAGTCTGGTCTTGATGCTGATGTTGTAGCTTTCCAACTCACCAATTACTTAACCTCTAATAACTTGATGGAACCCTTTCAGTCTAGTTTTAGGGGCGCAGCACAGCTGTGAAACTGCTCTGCTACAGGTAACCAACGATTTGCTTACGGCAGCAGACTCTGGACAAACCAGCATATTAATTCTATTAGACCTCAGTGCAGCATTTGACACTGCCAGACATGACATTCTACTGTCCAGAATGGAGAACATGCTGGGTATCTCTGGCACTGCCCTCCAGTGGTTCAAGTCCTATCTGACTGAGAGGCAAAAGTTTGCTAGTCTTGGCAACAGCAGATTCAGCACAGCGCCAGTCACACAAGGAGTTCCTCAGAGCTCTGTCCTCGGCCCTCTTCTCTTCTGTATTTATATGCTTCCCCTTGGCCTTATTATACGTAGCTATGGACTGGGTTATCATTTTTATGCAGACGATACTCAACTTTATTTCAGTGTTAAAAGTGGAACTTCATCAGAGCTTTCTCAGCTCACAACCTGCCTCAGTGAAATTAATGCCTGGATGGAACAGAACTCTTTAAAATTAAATTGCAACAAAATTGACCTTCTGCAAATTGGAACTAAAGTGCAACTTAATAAAATGAGCTTCTTCCCAGTCCATCTTGGCGGTGATCTCATCAGACCTGCCTTTACTGCAAAGAATCTTGGTGTCATTTTTGATTCCTCCCTTTCTTATTCTGCCCACATAAACCACATTAAGAAACTTTCTTACTTTTACCTCCGTAACATATCCTGTGTTCACTCCTTCCTCTCCTTTTCTAATGCTGAGAAACTTATCCATGCTTTTATCACATCCTGCATCGATTATTGTAACTCGCTGCTGGCAGGTGCCCCTTCTAATCTTATATCTCAGCTCCAGCTTATTCAAAACGTGGCTGCAAGAGTCCTTACATGGATCAGCAGCAGCGAGCACATCATACCCATCCTGCTCCGCCTTCACTGGCTCCCTGTGTCTTACAGAATCGAATATAAAATCCTACTAATATCCTACAAAGCCTTAAACGACCTTGCGCCAAACTACATCAGTGACCTTCTCCATCACTATGTGCCTGTCCTCCCACTAAGGTGCTCTAATTCTGGCAATCTTGTTGTGCCCCACACTAATCTACGCTCCATTGGTGACAAGGCCTTCAGCTGTATAGTGCCCAGACTCTGGAATGACCTACCGAAATTAATTAGGTCAGCTGACTCCATGAATTCTTTTAAAAAACAACTCAAACTCATCTGTTCAGGAAGGCTTTTAGCTCTACTTGACTTTACTACCCTTCTCTCAATTTACCTTTATGTCAAGATGCTCATGTAACCTATGTGTGTGTGCTAGACCATCAATTATGTTGTCTGTTAGGCTTTTTTCTCTGAATTTACTGTCTTAATCTTCTTTATTTATTTATCTGCTTTGTACAATGCTATATACGGTATACCCTGCCGCTCTATCTTAAACTCTGTGAAGTGCCTTGAGCATGGGAAAGGTGCTATATAAATAAAATGTATTATTATTTATTATTATTAAGAAAATTCTTTTTAATTATAATGCAAATTAGTTACACATGGAACATTATTTGTTAGTGTTGGTGCCTCACAGATTTAGTGTCCTGGGTTTTAATCCTATATCCGTTCATTGCTTATGTGGAGTTTGAATGTTTCCCTGTCTGTGTTGTCTTTTTCTCTCATCCTCAAGAAAGTGCAGCTTAGGTTAGTTGGTGATACAAAATTGTTCCAGTTGTGACTGGATATGTGTGTGAGTAAGTCATATGATGTACTGGTTTCCTATGCAAGGCTGTTTTATATTTTATGCCTGGTAAGTCAAGGATAGGCTCTAAAACCCACCACAATATTGAATCAAGTTAAGGATGTTTAAGAGTGATTGTAGTATGTAGAAAATTAAAGGGGTATTTGCACCTGCATTTTTCACGTTGGTGTTGTAAATGATGGTATTTGTAAAAATGTATGAAACTTCATTTCAATTAAAATAGTTTGTTGGGAGAGAAAATTGGTGGGTGTAGGCATGGGCTGTAAAGGAATGGAGGTTTTGCCCCCTGCAACCTTATACTGGATTAAGAAGTTCAAGAAAACAGACAGCTAAAATGAAAGAAAAAAACTAACTGAAATCGTGGTATTTTTTATAGCATCAACAATTAACACAGAGAAACTACAGTATATAAGAATGGGAAGAGCAGACCCCTATTTTCTGGGAAGACTACATTTCTTCAATGTCTGTAATATCATTTACAAGGATTTCATGATACCAAAATTTTTCTATTCAAAACCAATACCAGTGAAATTTTACTATGCTTGTTCCATTACCACAGCAAAAACAGAAATCCCGTTTAATGGCTTTTTATTAAAGTTCTTTCTTTCTTTCTTTCTTTCTTTCTTTCTTTCTTTCTTTCTTTCTTTCTTTCTTTCTTTCTTTCTTTCTTTCTTTCTTTCTTTCTTTCTTTCTTTCTTTCTTTCTTTCTTATTGTGCCTTTTTTCTAAAATACAATATAAAATATATGAAAACTAACAGTAAGAACAGCTTTAAAATACTGATATATCTGTCAAGTAATTTTACACAACTATCATTTAACCACTTATTCACACTATATTTCAAAGTTGTTTGTATATGATGCAATAAATCCTCAAGTGAAGCAAAAGCAATAATGGTATTTTTCCATAGCCAAAGGGGTCTTCCTTCAGTTAACTCAAGTTTCCATGTTGTCTGTTCTTTCTTTATTGAAAAATGACATTAGCATACATAAACGCCTAGGCGAGCAGTGGATCACAGCAGCATTAGTCTGCTATTATTATATATCCCTCCTACATTGAGCCACATACCACTAGGCTCATTACCATTGGATAGCTGAGATTCAGAGAATTCAAATAATGTATAGTTAACTATGAACAGCAAAAAATATAATGCCTATGTAACCTCTCATTATTATGCACTGTTGAGCATTGTTATACACCAAGCTTGAGTCAGATTCTGAAGAAGGTTTTGACTTTATTTAAAAGTGACATTTGATGAAGGATTCAAGACTACTCTTGATTTGTAGGTACTGCTTAGTGTGACTTTGAAGCATTGTGGTATGCACTTTTACAGTTCAAGCATCATGGGTTCAATTACCATTCCTGGAGGCTATCAGCTGCCCATTCTCCCTGTTAATTTTCTGGCCAGTACACTTTCATTTTTAACTTATAGTTAAAACCGTCAATGTTTATTAACATACCGATAACTAATTGTTATGCAATACTTATGCGTCTCAAACTTGATGAGTCTCATATGCTCACAAGGTGTTGACAGCTTCTTGCAACCCTGGTTTAGGTGTATGGGTCTGAATGACTAGCTCTGTGTTTAGTGTTGCCTGTTTCCTGTCCTGTGTCCAGCGCTACCAGCAATGACATTGTCCCCAACCCCATAATCCAACACTGGAAGAAGCTTGTGTGAAAATATATGTATGTACTTAATTTATTCTAGACATGAAGTGCAAGAAAAAAACAGCAACAACAAGAAAACATAATAAAATAATGTACTGAACCCTCTGTGGGGCAATTGTGGCAGAAGGCCAGAAAAGATGGGTTTATTGCTGCACAAAAAACCCAATCTAGTGTACAAAATGTAAGCTTCCTCAGTGTATGTTGATAAATGAAATTGTTCCAAGGACTGGCATGAATAATAATTTTGAAAGCAAAGGTTTAGTTACAAATTGTTTACTTGTTGCTGCAGAGTGATATGAAGTGTTTGTAACTGTATATTTTTTCTCAAAAATAATTAAATATAAGTGCAACTGCAATGTTAGATTTGTGAGATTGTTTAGGTGCAACAAACTAAATGTTTCCAAAAAGGGATGCTATCTTTCCATATAAGGGGATACCTTATGCCAAACAGTACAACTTTACAATGCTCTATGGAATATGACATCTAAACTTGGTACCATGATAGCTGACAGTTTGGGGCACAAAAGAAAATTTATTCCAGAGTTGTGCATCATAGAATTTCTTGGTTATATACTGTAAAATCCTGTTTTTTTGTGGAGAAACTGCTAAACCACTAGCTTTTTGTGTTTTATGTAGCTGATATTGGTGTAAACAAAGGTTTTATGAGTGTTTTGCAAGACGAGCTAAAATTTGTAATAAATTTTGACTTGATAAATGAGCAAGGTCTTGCAATACGAGTAGTATGTATACGCTTTGTCTGCTGAGCATCATGTGATCACAACTGAGCTGAGGGTTCTTCTCTTTCTCTCTCGCTGCGGGATTGTGGGCAATCGTCTCCTATTCTCCATCTGAGTCGGTGTGCCTCACTCATATAGTCAACATCCGTACGAGCGTATACTGTTTATTACAGCATTGTGACTGTGTGTGTGTGTGTGTGTGCACGTGTGTGCTGTGACATGCGAGTCCCCGTCTTGCACCCCAAAACACGAAGCTGAGCCTCAGTACTTTAGCAGCACCAGCTTTATTCAGCTTGAAACAGGAACAGCGCGGTTATTTATTGTAGCGGGATCTGCCACTCTCCTATACACAGACACAGCAGTCAGGCAGGGCCGTGGCCAAGTAGTACTGTGCCCTGCGCATTTATAATGTTCCTTGTTCCTTGTATCACCCATCGACGGCAGGCGCTTATAGCATGTCCGCGATCTTTTCAGATTCACTTATACGGCACACTGCTACAGCGCTGGGAGACTGCGATTGCTTTGGGACGCTCTTCCGCGTGTCGTCCCGTTGGGTGCAATCCCACAAGAGTTTAGAAACTCACTCACACCAGCCATGATTCTTTTCAAAGGTAAAGTGCAGGTTAATTTGTTTTATGTAATTTTACTTTATATTTTGTATTAATCATTTTTATATGAATAGTTTTGGGTTGTGGAACGAATCATCTGAGTTTCCATTATTTCTTATGGGGAAATTCACTTTGATATACGAGTGCTTTGGACTACAAGTACGTTTCCGGAATGAATTATGCTCGCAAACTGAGGTTCCACTGTACTTTTTTAAAAATGTAAAATGTTTTACTTGCTGTTATTCAGCCCTTTGCTGCTCCTTTATTACGGTAGTAATACAACAGTAGAGGAATAATCTATCCTAGCTTAACAGGAAACAGATAAGTAATTTTTTGGGATGAATTGGGAGATGTATGCAAAAGGTAAACAAAACAAAAAAAATATGAAAAAAGCAACTGAAACCCAAACGAAAGGCAAGAGTCAAAGTCAAGAACAGGACACAAATATCAATAGCAAAGAGTGTTTCTTTTTGTGTTTAAAGGATTTACATACAGATCAGATAAAGCTTACTGCAAATGCTGACCTTTAATCCTGTTGTACTAATGATCTTGAGGTCATGACCCCGGAGACCAATAACCTTGAAACACAACCCTAATGACAGTCATGGAAAATGGCATCTAATATTGACAAGGCCATAAGAACTTGGGGGATGGTAGCAGGATTGGCACTCCAGCCACTGTAAAAAAAACCTTGTGCTGTTCTATTCGAACGCAGTGCATGCTCCCAACTTCTCTCTCTCATAAAACCCTAGTACTAGGGTGTTGTACCGTGTTAGCCATTATGAATGTAGAGAAAAGCCAAGCAAAATGACACCTTTTATTGGCTAACTAAAAAGATTACAATATGCAAGCTTTCGAGGCAACTCAGGCCCCTTCTTCACACAAGATGTAATATAGAGACTGGAGTTCCCTATGTTTATATACACACTTTAGGACAAGAAACAACATTGGTAAATCTTTAAATGAGAAATTTTAAATGTAAAAAATTAATAGATTCATTCAGGCTAGGGTTAATTTAACAAGAGAGAAAAGAACAATGTATTGTCAAGATCTCTGGATAAGATAACTGTCCAACAAAGTCTTTTGAAGTTTGTAATGAGTTTTTTCAAAACAATGTGTATCTGTAGACAGGGTTGTCTGTCATTCTGCTCTCTTTAAATTAACCCTAGTCCACCGCAGGGCACACACACACACACACACACACACACCCACACACTAAGCACAATTTAGGATCGGCAATGCACATTATCTGCATGTCTTTGGACTGTGGGAGGAAACCGGAGCACCTGGAGGAAACCCATGCAGACACGGGGGGACAACATGCAAATTCCATGCAGGGAGGATCCAGGAAGCGAACCCAGGTCTCCTTACTGCAAGGCAGCAGCGCTACCACTGCGCCACCGTGCCGCCGTTGAATTAGTGAATTCCAATATAATTAAGTATTAATTAAGTTTCCCAAACTGTTTAACCTCCTAGGTGTTAACCCCCGAGCATGACTCGGGCTCACAATTCTATACAATTGTGGTTTACTGCTGACGTGTGACAATTTTTAACCCAGAAAAATGCTTGGGACGGTACTCTGCTGCCATCTAGTGGATAAAATAACATAATACTGCAAATAAATCATGAATATGTCTGTGTTTTGCCAGCCTACATCAATATTTATGAGTGAGGCACAGCTTCCAACTAAAAAAAAAAAACACAACAGCAAACGAAAAGCTGTAAATGCAGTTTTAGAATGAGCTGAAACTGAACCACCATCAATAGTGACGACGATGTGAATTGATAATCAGACGTTTATAAAGAGTGCATGATATATGATACCGCACAGCATGACCAAACTGCCGGTGTATGCACGGTGAATTTGGTTGCAAAAGCTTCAGTGTGGTGTGACAATAGATGCTTGACAAAAAGGCAAAATAATTGTGATTGAGTTCAAGGACAAGCACAATGTTAGCCACCTAAGCACTGTTCACAATGTGGTTACCATTAATGTTCATGTCAGGGGAAATGTGGAACTCTTAAAGCCGTATGACGTAGTAGGCTATACCACAACGCATGCGTTGATCATGCAGTACAGGCACTGACATAATTATCTCTCTTGTGCAAATATCAGAAAAAAATATAAGAAAAATGTGCAAAGAAAAAGCTTCTACTTTGCCAATTGTACTAAACAAGGGGGCTCTGCCCCCTGCTCGCTTCGCTCGCCTACCCCCGGCGTTTTGAACTCGTGCCCGCCGGGCAGCCGTAGGTTGCTTTTGTATTGGCCTCTCTTTCAACCTCATGTAGCATTTTTATAGACTTAGCTAATGGGTGATTGTTTATGACCTTAGCGACGTTTCTCATTATAAGCTCCGTGCATTGTTTGTTTTCAGGAAGGTTCACCCGTTGATAGATTGTGTCATCTGGATCTAAGATGCATGTTTCTGCAAATTTGCGTTCGTGATTTGTTTCAGGGTGCACTGTTCCAATGCGATGTAATATTTGTCCACATACGCGAAAGCAGTATGGGCCATTGCCAGCTGGTGGCCTGATATTCACTCTGGTAGATGCAAAAGCAAATGAACCATTGTAGGATCTAATGCAGTTCATAAAGTGTTTACTTTCAGGTACATCGTTAGTTAGAAGCTTCCGTAGATATTCAGGATATTCATGTAAAGGAGGCAGTCTAACTTGACCCTTTTGACAACAACGTGTAAACTCATTAGTTGTATTGCCAGTTGTTTCTTCAGGGAAGTTAAGTGAATGACAATGATTGCAAATGACATTCATTAATTCCAATGAATTTTCATTAACAGTGGACTCATTATAGAACGCGTTGTCAGCCAATTGGCGGAATTGTTTAGCAGGTGTTTGTCGTTACTGTCTTTGATGTTTATCTTTTGCCTGTGCCGTTTGAGAGGCGCGTTGTTGTATGTCCAGTATTTGGGATATGTTGTTTTGGAGCTGTAACTGCTTTGCTTGTGTTGTGTGGGAAGCATGTTGTAGTCGCCGGCGTTCATTGTTTTTATGGAGCCGGGCCCGTTTTTGTATCCCGGTCAGTCGAGCTGTCTCTTTTTGGAGCCGTGCCTGCTTGTTTTCCGGCATTTCAGACGCGCGTTGTAGACGTCTGCGTTCATTGATTTTTTCCCGTAGGTCCCGTTTTTGTATGTCTGTCACTCGAGCTCTTTTCTTTTGAACCCGTGCCTGCTTCGCTTCCGCAGTTTGAGATGCGTGCTGCATCCGTCTACGTTCATTGTATCTGTCCATTTGGGCTCGTTTCTGTACCTGTGTTAGTTGAGCTTTTCATTTTTGGAGCCGAGACAGTTTTTCTTCCGCGGTTTCAGAAGCGCGTTATAGGCGCCTACGTTTATTGTTTTTTTTCATGCGGGCTCGTCTTTGTGGTCCCGTTACTCGAGCCGTATCGTTTTGCACCTGTGATCATGAATTCATGACTTGTCTGTTCTTTATCGTTAGTAATATGGGTAAGTAATAAGGATGATCGCACTTACTGTTAATAGGGAGCGTTTTCTGTGGTTGAACGGTTAATAGTGCATCACTGTAATGAGATTCACCTATGCTGTATAGTTTGTACGTATTCAGATGACGTATGCTTAATACGGAGCGTTCGTTTCTTCTTATTATTACCCATCAGGTGTTGTGCCTGTGTTATCCGTGGTTGTCCTGTTAATATTGCATCACTGTAATGTGATTCCAATATGTAGTGTAGTCCAGTTTCTTGTTGTTTATGTATGACGTCGGGTGTCCGCGTGCAGTTTTTTAGAAGTGCGTGGATTATGCTGTGTAGTGTGTACGTTGATTTCAGATGCACATTGTAGGCGAATGCTCCTATCGTAGTGTCTGACGTTTTCCGTACCACAATTCACTTTCCGTAATATCTCCGGGTTGATGTGTGACCCTTTGTGGACTCCGTAGTCTGTCCCGTTTTACTCTGGTGCGGGGGGGTGACTCCTCTTTTTCCGTACCATCTCGGGCTTGATTTGTGAACCTTTGTGGACTCCGTAGTATGTCCCGTTTCATTGTGGGGTGGGGATAATGTGATTCAAATATGTTGTTTTGTCCGTATTTGTGGGGTTTCTGTATGATGTCGGGTGTTTGCTTGCGGTTGTTCTTTCGTTTTTGAGCGGTAATGTCGGGCTTGATGGGTGACCCTTTGTGGACTCCGTAGTCTGTCCCGTTTCATTAGGGGGCGTGGGTCTGACTCCTCTTTTTTGTGTGCTATGGGCGCGTTGCCTCATTTCTTATTTCTGTTAGTGGAGGGGGGCTTTGTGTGGCGCCTGCGTCCATGGGCAGGTCCCTGCGTCCATATCCGGTTTACCATTCTCGTTTAGTAATATGGATCTGCATCAATACAACAGTGGACACTAGACATACCTTTTCTAACGAATATATGCTAACATTTTTCTGTTACACATAATAGCATGTTGTTGAAAAAAAAATGCAACGTTTTTGACTCGTTTTTCCTGGGGTAAACATGATGCTAAGGAGGTTAAAGCTGTTTTTGTAACAACATGCTTTTGATGTCTGTTTTGTTGGTGAGCCACTTTAAGTCTGTAACATTTTATATTTCCCATCAATGGCTGGTTAAAAAAATATCACTAAAGAATAATATTCAATGAAAAAAATGATTTCAAATTTCAAATGTCAGAAATTTGTGGTGTTTTAATTTTCCAAATCTGTCCCACCTTTTCGTACATTTGTCCCAACTTTAAAGCTGACTGTGACAGTTTTACATTAATCCTTTATTTTAGAACTCCTGTTAAATAGCTTTTATTTTGCTGTTTCATAGTTTCTTACATAATATGATCAGACTTTGTTATTGTTTATGCCTGTGTACAAATCTGGAAATAGAAAATTACTTGGGCTGTTGTTACATGTATTCAAAAAATTTGGAGCTATGAGGTAGCATTACATTCTTTAATATACCATTTAAATATATCGAGTGTACATTTATTTAGGGGTTATACTCATAAACAGTAGTTTACCTCCAAAAACCAAATGAATTACACAAATTCAGTGTTTGCAGTTTCTTATTTAGCAAGGAAGTATTCTGTTTTCCTTGTCCTAATTATGAGCTGTTATACATTGCTGTTAACATGAAGATGTCCCTTGTTCTTTGAAGCATTGCAACACTAAATACATTTTATTTTGGTATTAATAAACAGAGCAACTTGTGTTATCCATATTACTAAACGAGAATGGTAAACCGGATATGGACGCAGGGACCTGCCCGTGGACGCAGGAGACATAGTGCGCAGGCGCCACACAAAGCCCCCCTCCCCAGAGTGAAACGGGAGAGACTACGAACGTGCGCAGGCGCCACACAAAGCCCCCCCCTGCCCCACAGCAAAACGGGAGAGACTACGAACCGTCTGACATGCCCCAAGCAGGATAAAGGGAGGTCAGAAATAAAAGACAGAGTAGGAAACAAAGTAAAACGTCATAAACAGGTTAAAGAACGGGGCCAAACACATAGAGAGCAGGTTACAGATGATGAAAACTGGAATGCAACAGCTTCAAAAAAACCTAGGCACGAAACACATGCACAGCAAGGGACAGAATATAAAGGCGGAAACAACGACAGTTAAACGTCCACACCACACAGCGGAGGCAGACCCGGAAGGTGCAGGCGCCTACATCGCGCGTTGGAAGGCGCGGGAAAGTACGAAAGGCAAAGGCGCCTACACAGCATGGTAAAACCCGACATAATATGGAAGGCGCAAGTGTTGCCGCCATATTGTGATTGGCACTAATGCGTAGTCAGGGTGTAGGCGTCACCGCCATATTGTGCGTGGCACTACTGCTGAGTGAAGTTAGGAATAATGTGCTGCTTGGTGTGCCACACAAACCCCCCCACAGACTACAGAGTCCATGGAGACTACGAACGACATAACCACACAAACAACAGGAGTCAGCGCCCAACCCCAGAGTAAAACGGGACAGAATACGGAGTCGAGAAAGGTTCACAAATCAAACCCGACATAATACGCCACCCCAGAGTAAAACGGGACAGACTACGGAGTCCAGAAAGGGTCACAAATCAATTGGAGTACGGAAAGCACAAGATAGTACGCAAACACACTACACAGCTTGATCCACGCACCTCTAATGACCCGCAAGCAAAAACACGATATAGTACAGAAACCCAACAAATACGGACTCCACAACTTATTTGAATCACATTACAGTGATACAATCACACAAACATCAGGAGTCAGCGCCCCACCCCAGAGTAGAACAGGACAGAATACGGAGTCAAGAAAGGTTCACAAATCAAACCCGACATGATACACCACCCCACAGTAAAACGGGACAGACTATGGAGTCCAGAAAGGGTCACAAATCAATTGGAGTACGGAAAGCGCCAGATAGTACGCAAACACACTACACATGCATTATCCACGCACCTCTAATAACCCGCAAGCAAAAACACGATATAGTACAGAAACCTCACAAATACAGACTCCACAACATATTTGAATCACATTACAGTGATACAATATTAACAGTGCAACCACACAAGACACAGGCACAACACCTGATTGGTAATAAGAATAAACGCACACTCCGTATTAAAGGTTCATCATCCTCACACGTGAAGACTATACAGCATAAGTGAATCATCACATTACAATCATACATTATTAACAATTCAACCACAGAAAACGCTACGTATTAACAGTAAGTGCAATTCATTATCCATATTACTAACGCTAAACAAGGAAGAACTAATGGAGTTGCGCTCACGCCTCCAAAACAATAGACTAGATACCACTGTTAATGCGACGGGCTATATTATGTCCAAAGAATATTGATGTTGATCACATAAATAACCAAGTCATTGCATTACTTCCTGGAGAAAGCCGCCTCTTTCTAAGTACTGACAAAATTGATTCTGAAGACGAGATTGAACATGTTAATTGCCCCTTACAATATCTGAACACTATTAACCCAACCTGATTACCACAACACAATCTTAACCTTAAAATCGGAACAATTGTCATGCTATTAAGAAACCTTAATACTAAACAGGGTTTATGCAACGGTACACGTTTAGTCATCAACACCATGACAAACAATGTTATTGAAGCAAAAATGCTTACAGGATCACATACTGACAATACTGTTTTAATTCCTAGAATTGACCTTACAAGTTCTGCCCTTGAATTGCCATTTACACTTGGGCGACGCCAATTTCCCAGTAAACCTGCATTTGCCATGACAATCAACAAATCCCAAGCACAGACCATGGATAAAGTTGGCATATACCTCTCTGAGCACGTATTTGGACATGGACAACTTTATGTAGCCTTCTCATGAGTTCGGCATTCATGTGACATTAAAGTAAATACTCCAATACCAAGGAGAACTCATTCAAGGACAACAAACCATCTTTACTACAAATATTGTATATGAAGAGATATTCCAATAAATCTTTGTGATTTACCATACAATACGTTCTTTACTTCCTATCCACCGTCTGAAACTGCGGAGGCAAAGCATGCACGGGTTCAAACCGAACGAGCTCAACTGACGGATATACGCCTACAACGCGCGTCTCAAACCGCAGAAGCAGGGCAAGCACGAGTTCAAAACAACGCAAGCTCCTACAACGCGTGTCTGAAACTACGGCTGCCCAGCGGGCACGGGTTCAAAACGCCGGGGGTAGGCGAGCGAAGCGAGCAGGGGGCGGAGCCCCCTTGTCACTGGTATAACAAAGCCAAATAGCCACTTTCAATTCTTGTCTTAATATTTTCTTGCTACACCCATTGTTAGCATTGCTGATCCTCCCTTGTCCCACAGTCCGATATGCATAGCTTTGGATACGTGTGAGGTCCCCCTCCTCACTCCGTGACATGAGCTGGTTAGAAAATCAAAGGATACTTGGACTGATGGACATCTGTATAGTGCTCATTACAATCAGAGAATGAATGCAAAGCCTCCATTCATATATTGAGACTGTCGAGGAAAGCATGCACAAGTCTGAACTAATTCCATAATGGGGTAAAAGTGGCAATAATATAGCTCATGTGTGTTGTGGAAGCAGTGACACTGAATATCTCCTCTCTTTTTAGGCATATGTTGGCTAATTTAAAGGTGTTTTTACACTTATAGTCCATTTGCTTTGTGCCAGATCAGGAGATGATTAGTTGATTTGTTTTGCTCTCCTGTTAGTTCAGTTGTGTTTCAAGTGAACCAGAACTAATAGTAAACACCACGTGGGTTTTTCATTGGGCAGGAAGAATATTTTCCGGGGAAAAAATCATCATAGTGTGTCTCAGCCACATGCAGGATAATTATGTGATAAGTGGCTTGTTTGCCAAATGCGGCTTTGTGAGCAAAATGTTTATTAACTTATAACTAGAAGAGTACATGAAAATTAAGCACTACTTCACATGGATGTTTCATTGAGATGGTTCTGTGGAAGATGGCAAGCTCTGCTGATTGCACTTCAGTTTAATTTAGACGTGTCAGATGAGTTTCTGTTCACTGTATAACGTTAAGTATTTATTTCTGTAGTCTTCTGTATGAACGTCACCTCTATTCAGTTAATCACAAGTCACATGTCAACTGTGTTTAGTCCTGTAAAGATTTGTTATTGATATTAATTTTGGAATTTTGGATTAACACTTAATAGTATCAAAGTTAATGTGTCTCCAGTGTCTTCATTGTTCCTGAAGAGCGATCACATTAAGATAATGTCCTCCTGCATGCCTCACTCTTTTGGTGCAGATTAAGGGGTTTTATTTTCATAGGATTTTAAAAGAAAAGCTTCAAAGCTAAAGGCTGAACTTAGAGGAATACCTATTGTGCCTGATGATTAGGGTCATTAGAAATGAGTGCAGTTGGACTTCCCAGTCCATTATCTGGGAAGGCCAAAGTTCAGATAATAAGAGTAATGTGCTAGCTAAGATGAAGAAATGAAACAGTAAAAAATAAGAAAAACCATAGTTTTAAAAATTCTTAAAGATTAAGGTCACTGTGCTGGTCACAAGTTACCAGTCAGACACCAGAAGACATTGTTCTACCAAGACACAACTAGCCACTTGTGAGAGGTAGGAAGCATGAAAGTGTCCACATCCATGTAACCAAATTTATTTTATGTAAAAACTAAATAAATTTAATTTTTTATTGAATTTTGTTTCAGCTTGTCATTTCTCGATGGGCATTTTAGTAGTTTGTTAAAATAATTCCTACCAAAATGTATCGTATTATTTGCAGGGTTAAAGAAAAAAAGCGTTACATTCTCACTTTACAGAATATACATTCTCTAATGAAGAGCAACAACTACGCTATTAGTCATAGTGGTATTGTATAGTTTATTGTTGCCAGTACTCAATATTCTGTTATATATCTGTGTCAGTATCTTAGCTGTTGCAGTGGTTGCAATAGGCTTGTCCTTAAACAGCTCTCCTTAGATAGCAGTAAATTCGTATTAGTCTTACATAGCTGAATTTTATGGACCATGCATATTATATAAATACATGTTTGATACACACATAATAAATTATATACTCTAATTGATTGACTGGCAAGGTTTTTGTGATTTGAGTTTTTTTTTTGTTATTATTTTTTGTTTATTAGCATGTCTAGGTTTTATTCTCGTTGAGTCTTCTCAGAGCAAAATAAAGTAAACCTGGTAGGAAGGAGAAGCCTTGATTATATTGGAGGTATGTGCTTTCTTTGTGGAAAGTGCTTTGAGAGAAGGGAGAACATAAACATGCATTAATATATGGAGCCATTCTCATTTAAAAACAGTTGAGCTATTTAAAATATTTTAAGGTCTGTCCAAGTACTTTTGCACTTTGACCTTAATTTAGATTCAGTTAATCTGTGACAGAAGGTGTATTATGTGAACAATGGGAGCCACGTCATTAGAGATTATGTTGCTAAGGTCATGTGGGAAGAGTTTTGCTTCAGAGATGAAGGGTCATCATGAACATAAACAGCAAACCTTTAATCTCTTAGTGTCTCATACTCATATTGCAAAAAGAAATAATTACATAATAAACAAGTAAAGCAAATAACAGTTGCAATGTTGTTATCCTGTAAACATTTTATTATATGAGGAAAAATGTATTTTTCTTATTAGACATCTAGAAGCTAGCCTTTCTAGGCTACAGTCATTAGGGTTTCTGTTCAAGTACAATTACAGTTGTGTTTCTCTGCAAATAATTTAAGCAAAGTGTTCCCTACATTTCCTCACATATTTGATGATTCTGAGAATCTTTAATAATAAAAATTGTAAAATGTATAGAATATCGAAATATTCAATGGAAACTATTTTTTTAAATTTTCTGGCTGCATATTTCTATTATAGTTAAGTGAAGGCAAAGAGAGGTATTGTTGCAGAGGGTTTTATATCAAGGAATTATAGCCAAGTTCCTCTTATGATGTTCTGTTACAAGCTCCTAGTGCATACTATTAAGAGGCAAGTGAAAATGTTAATCTGCTTTTCAGTTACTGAAAAATGCCCCAATGCCAGCTATTAAACTCTAGATATGTTCAGTGGCTTACTTCTTAACTTTTTTGTCTTCCAATAGGTGCTTTTGAGAACTATATCACTTTTTTCTTTGTAAAGTAGTATTTTGCATGGTGAAATGACCAATTAAAAACTTGATATTTGCCAAGCTAAAAATGCATCTAAGCTTATTGAGATCCTCTGGTTTGAAAAAGTCTATGCAGTTTTGACTAGATGAGAAAGAAAGAAAGAAAGAAAGAAAGAAAGAAAGAAAGAAAGAAAGAAAGAAAGAAAGAAAGAAAGAAAGAAAGAAAGAAAGATTCAGTACATAAAAATTCTCCTAGTCAAGAAACTGCCAAATGGTTCACTAGACCACCTATGGGAAGTCAAACAGATTCTGAGTAGGGATGCTAAGATCGATCTAAGTTGGCTGATTTTCACTTAAAAAAAGACTTGATTGGTAAAAATGCAGATCACAAAAAGCAATATTTTATGCCTCTGCTTTTCTAAGCTTTACTTAGTTGTAGTGCTCCTTTTGAGGCAAAGTATCACGGTAGTTGAGCCTTTGCATGAAACCTCCTGCAGTGTAAACAAAGAGCAGCAAGTGGAAGCTTGTTCTGTCAGAAAGAGGAGTAATAAACAAACTTATCAGGGTTGCCCTGTGCAACTAGACAAATAGCAAGAAAAGCTACTTTAAGGAATTCTGACCTTTATTTTGTCCTTTAAATTATACTGGACACCGCTTGAGTTTGGACAGAGTTCTTGCTTAAAATGCAGCAGCTTACACTTTTAATTGGATAAAGAAAAAATAAAGACGACTATGAAATTACTGCTTAGTAAACAACAGAAGCCTTTTTTAAAGATTCGTACTGTGGTTATTATTTGTTGTGTGTGTCACATAGCCTAAGTTTTGACAAGAAACAAATACTACATAATTAAAATGGTAACTCATATTTTATAATTGCACCTCAAGAACTATAAGTACTAATTAATTAAAATGGTAATTGATATTTTATAATTACACCTCAAGAACTACAACTGTCTAATTGATACACTGAAGAAAAAACACGTCTGTATAATTATAGTAAATGTATATTTTAAAAGCAAAAAGCTTTAGTGCAACTAAAGATTTAAGATTATTAAAACATATACAGTTGTGCTTGAAAGTTTGTGAATCCTTTAGAATTTTCTATATTTCTGCATAAATATGACCTAAAACATCATCAGATTTTCACTCAAGTCCTAAAAGTAGATAAAGAGAAACCAGTTAAACAAATGAGACAAAAATATTATACTTGGTCATTTATTTATTGAGGAAAATGATCGAATATTACATATTTGTGAGTGGCAAAAGTAGGTGAACCTTTGCTTTCAGTATCTGGTGTGACCCCCCTTTGCAGCAATAACTGCAATTAAACGTTTCCGGTAACTGTTGATCAGTCCTGCACACCGGCTTGGAGGAATTTTAGCCCATTCCTCCATACAGAACAGCTTCAACTCTGGGATGTTGGTAGGTTTCCTCACATTAACTGCTCACTTCAGGTCCTTCCACAACATTTCGATTGGATTAAGGTCAGGACTTTGACTTGGCCATTCCAAAACATTTTTATTCATCTTTAACCATTATTTAGTAGAACGACTTGTGTGCTTAGGGTCATTGTCTTGCTGCATTACCCACCTTCTCTTGAGATTCAGTTCATGGACAGACGTCCTGACATTTTCCTTTAGAATTCTCTGATATAATTCAGAATTCATTGTTCCATCAATGAAGGCAAGCCGTCTTGGCCCAGATGCAGCAAAACAGGCCCAAACCATGATACTACCACCACCATGTTTCACAGATGAGATAAGGTTCTTATGCTGGAATGCAGAGTTTTCCTTTCTTCAAACATAATGCTTTTCATTCAAACCAAAAAGTTCTATTTTGGTCTCTTCCATCCACAAAACATTCTTCCAATAGCCTTCTGGTTTGTCCATGTGATCTTTAGCAAACTGCAGACGAGCAGCAATGTTTTTTTTGGAGAGCAGTGGCTTTCTCTTTGCAACCCTGCCATGCACACCATTGTTGTTCAGTGTTCTCCTGATAGTGGACTCATGAACATGAACATTAACCAATGTGAGAGAGGCCTTCAGTTGCTTAGAAGTTTCCCTGGGGTCCTTTATGACCTCGCCGGCTATTACATGCCTTGCTCTTGGAGTGATCTTTGTTGGTCGACCACCCCTGGGGAGGGTAACAATGGTCTTGAATTTCCTCCATTTGTACACAATCTGTCTGACTGTGATTTGGTGGAATCCAAACTCTTTAGAGATGGTTTTGTAACCTTTTCCAGCCTGATGAGCATCAACAATTCTTTTTCTGAGGTCCTCAGAAATCTCATTTGTTCATGCCATGATACACTTCCACAAACATGTGCTGTGAAAAGCAGACTTTGATAGATCCCTGTTCTTTAAATAACACAGGGTGCCCACTCACACCTGATTGTCATCCCATTGATTGAAAACACCTGACTCTAATTTCACCTTCAAACTAACTTCTAATCCTAGAGGTTCACATACTTTTGCCACTCACAAATATGTAATATTCGATCATTTTCCTCAATAAATAAATGACCAAGTATAATATTTTTGTCTCATTTGTTTAACTGGTTTCTCTTTACCTACTTTTAGGATTTGAGTGAAAATCTGATGATGTTTTAGGTCATATTTATGCAGAAATATAGAAAATTCTAAAGGGTTCACAAACTTTCAAGCACAACTGTAAGTGGATGTATATTTACATTTAAGCGGCATTTAATTGCCAATATCAATTAATTGTGTGAGAATATATATATATATATATATATATATATATATATATATATATATATATATATATATATATATATATATATATAAATATTTTTGTTTTGTTAGAGAATGAAAAGTACTGTTTTTAATTAAGCCTTGTTTCAGAGAAGTACAGCACAGAAAAAATAAACAGTATGACAGTTTGTAACTATGAGAAGTATTTTATTTTCTTTTATGCCATATGTATTATGGATAAATATTTTTGTATGTATTTTAAGGAAATTTTATTTATTTTAGTGTTTTATGGTCACTGAACAATAAGCCTACAGAATTTTATTTTGTTAATTAAAAATGATCAGTTAACACCTGTGGTCTATAGTTTAATTATAAAAATACACTTTAATATAGGACATAAAACTTCTATTTGTTTGGTAATGTAGGAGATTGGTGCAGAAATTTTTTAAAGGGGTAAAGAAAAGAAATCTGAATTGGTATCAAAATCAGACAATCAAGTATCGGTGATCAGTATCGGCCTCAGAACATCCCTAATTCTGAACTCCTTAATAATCTGTAAATATGGTTAGCTAGTCATTTTTAAAACAGGCTGTTTGTGAAGCTCATTTAGTCATTATACCTACTGATATTTTGGATTGACAAAATAAAGCTATTTTAAATTTCTGGGTTACATGCTGTAAAAAAGAGAAGTGAACACACCCCTTTGCCAGTGCTTAAGCGTATAGTAGGATTTCCTGAATTTTGCACTGATTTTAGCAGTTAGATCTGTTGTTACTACAAAGTAATCTCTGTGTCATTTGCTCTATAATGTTTATTGTGTTTTTGCAGTATAATTTAGCTTCTTTATTGCCGTATATTTGATGTATAATTTGCAAAGACAGACATTATTTTTGAAAAAACATAAGCCACTAATCCTTCCTATGGATGTCACGATCCCAGAAATTTTGTATTTGTTGCCAATATCAGTGAAATTTTCAAATTCTTGATAATATCTCGATAATTCTCTTGATACTACAGCAAAACACAAAGCCCATTCATTTTTTGTAACATGTAACCTTATGTGTACTTCAGTATAACTGCCTTTTACCACCCCACATGTACAGCCTTAATATGCACGTGGACAACTGTCTCAATCAAAGAGACTTACTAGCTCAGCACTAGCTGACAAAATGGTTGTCTTCAGACTTAAGCTATTCACCAATCACTAAAGCAGGTGCCTGCTCACCCTGCTACTTTCTATTGAAAAAATGTTCTTTCTTAGGCCCTGACTGTATGAGAATATTGCAGACATTTACAACAGTTCCTGTTAATGCTATACCTCCAGTATATTATCATAGAAATGCCTATGTTCGTTATTTGGTGCACCAACATTGTGGTTACTGGTAACTGTTTTTTTTGTGTAAGCGTTACATATATGTGCTTTATTGCATGCCACATTCACAGACATATCTGTATTTGGACAGATGCTTCAAGCAAAGAGATTTACTAGCTCAGCACAAGTAGACCAAGAATGGTTATTTTCAGACCTGGTCTACAGCTGTGCCAAACACCAAGCAGATGCCCACTCATCATGCTGCTGTCTATTGGAGGTATCCTTCTTCAGCTGCTAACCTCTGAGGGAATATGGCAATCACCCACAGTAGGTGCCCTTTAATCACTTATGTTGAGGTATCCCACCGGTGGGACACAGTCTTATTTTAAAGTTTGTGTGTATGTTGCAATAAACCAATAACTCAATCAAAAGCAATAATGTTTTTTTAGATACCATAAATAAAAAATATGTTTTCATGCTTTCTGCTCTCTTTCATTAGTAAAAAATGCGATTTGCACACATATTTCTCAATTCGAGCAGAGCATCAGAGCTAAGTGAATCTGCTGGTATCAAACATCCTACATATGTTACGCCATATACAGTGAAAGTGTCATTACTATTGGATAACTGAGTTTCAAACCTTTTCAATGATGATGTCGATGATTGGTCAATTGTACTACATGTAACAGCCATGCATAAAAGACAAGAAATATACTGCTTAAGTCTCAACCCATCTTTACGCATTTTTAAACATTGATACACCCAATGTATCAATATAATATTTTTTGCTTCTGGAGTATGTGAATTTCCCCCTGGGATTAATAAAGTATCTATCTATCTATCTATCTATCTATCTATCTATCTATCTATCTGTCTGTCTGTCTGTCTGTCTGTCTGTCTGTCTGTCTGTCTGTCTGTCTGTCTGTCTGTCTGTCTGTCTGTCTGCCTGCCTGCCTGCCTGCCTGCCTGCCTGCCTGCCTGCCTGCCTGCCTGCCTGCACGCACCCAGACTTCTGTGACACTGCATGTACATTTTTTGATTGATATGAAATGAGATTTGTAGTTTTTACTACGGAAATGTGTTCTTCTTAAAAAACAAGAAAACATATGGTTGAGGAAGTCCTAAATAATTTAAACAATTTCAGCAACACAGAATATGAAGTCTTTGATTCACTGTTTTGACTTGAGAACGTGTTTGCTAAAGGACTTGATGCTATGCTTGTGCTACAGTACCTCTTGCACTTTCACATGGAAACTCCCACTGCAACCCCATAGTTAGTTTCACCTGATGTTGGGGTAGGCTGTGGGGGAAATAGTGCTCCCTTTATAAGGCTTGGGAAGTTGTCCTGTAGTGGAGAGTAGTGGAGGGGAGAGAAAAAGAGAGAGTTGAGTGCAGTTATATAGTAATGACTATAGCTGGAGAGGGGCTGGGTGACTCAGTGTGCTGCTGCCTCATAGGAGCTTATTAAACCTCTATTTACCTGGTATAAGTTCTTGATTTTCAGAGCTTCTGCGGAGCTGTGTTTGTTTGTGGCTGACACAGAGCCATCTTTTTGTGGTTATTTTCAGGCTGTTGTCTATGCTTTCCTATCTATTGCTAGTGTTTCCAGAAGGAGCTATTTTATCTCACATGGCACGCTGGATATCATCGAGAGGAGTTGCAGTGCATGGCTTAATGGTAACTCCGGTCTATACTGGGAACTGAGAAGGACGGCTGCAAGGACTCCGAGGGCAGGATGACACACCATCTATGGTCTAGTGACCCACGTCCTGCTTATTAAGGAATCGAAGCATTATGCACATCCAAATCTGTTCAACTCTGTTCTGAGTGTCGCAGTAAGGACACTTGAGGAAATGGTCCTTACGGATGATGCTGCAATTTTCATCTGCTGGGCTGGCTACTTTGAGCAGCTGTTTAAAGCTGATCCTCCGGCTAGGACATTGGACATCTCTGGGTCCACAATTCTTGGGGCTAATCCTCCAATTACCTGTGAATCACCCAGTATCACTGAGATTGCACAGGTGGTGTACCAGCTGAGGGTAAGGAAGGCTGCAGGGATCTGTGGTATCTGGGGTGAACTTATCCAGGCTGGTGGTAAGGCTGTGTCCTCCTTGCATAGCAAGAAATCTTTGCTTCCATTTTGGAGATGGGCATCATCTCAATTGACTGGAAAATGGGACTTGTTGTCCCTGTCCGGAAAAGGAAGAGTGATCACCTGGATTGCGGCAACTCCCCCTACAGGGGGATAACACTGTTCTCAGTGCTGGGAAAGGTTCTTGCTAGTGTCATCCTCAATAGGATCTGTGATCACTTGCTCACCTACCTGAGTCTGGAGCAGTCTGGTTTTACGCCTAAGAAGTCTACCATTGACCGCATCCTGGTACTGAGGGTTCTCATGGAGCGCAAACGCGAATATCGGCAGAGTTTCTTTGCAGCCTTTGTTGATTTTCGTAAGGCATTCAACTAAGTTGATCGAGCTGCCCTGTGGTACATCCTGAGACTTTGTTGGGTACCCCTGAAGTTGCTGGATAACTTGGCCAGCCTGTATACTGGTACTGTAAATGCTGTGCAGAGTGGAGGCAGAACCTCAGTGTTTTTCCCAGTTGATTCTGGGGTTCGTCAGGGGTGTGTTCTTGCGCCTACTCTGTTTAGTGCTTGCATGGACTAGCGGCTGTGGGGCATCTGTTGGTGAAGAAAGATTCACTGATCTTGACATTGCCAATGAATTTGTGAGCTTTGTGGAGTCAATGGAGACTCTGATCAGGGCTCTGGAGAGACTGAGCAAAGTGTCTGAGTGACTGGACTTGCAAGTGTCCTGAAAAAAAAAACAAGATCCAGGTCTTTAATGACCTCTTGGGCACAGCCATCAACAGTGTGTCTGTCTGCGGAGAGAGTGTTGACTTTATCAAGAGTTTTATTCATCTCAGCAGTGACATTCATGTCTCCGGTGACTCTTCCTATGAAGACAGTAGATGAATTGGGAGAGCATGGGGGGTCATGAGGTCTCTGGAAAGTGGTGCGTGGCCCTCCCAATGTCTTTGCAAAAAGATAAAGGTCCAAATCTTTTGAGTCCTGGTGCTTTTGCTGTATGGTTGCTAGACATGGATGCTATCCAATGATCTGAGACAAAGACTGGTCTCCTTTGGTACTGTGTCTCTTCAGAGAATCCTTAGGTACCACTGGTTTGACTGGTTGTGCATTGTGAGGGAGCATCAGTTTCGTTGTGTGGTGGGCGTGGCAATGCTTTGTGCCAATACATGCTCCCCAACCTGACCTGAACCTATCTATCCTTGGACTGAGCATTGTTTTAATTAGTTCAAGAGCCGTATTATTTTTGTATGGGATTTTTTTTTCAGTGTCAATTTTTGTAAATAGTATTTTTTTATATTTTTTTTTTCAAACTCTTCCGTTGAAAATGTCAACATCAAAACTGCTTTTAAAAGATTGTTGTAAAAATATCGTCTACCTTTTTATAATGACTGCCATCTCAAATACTATTTATTTGGTCACCTTTCATCCCAGTTGGTCCCAACTAATAGCAAAACACCTGCTCATGCTGGTGGTCTGTGATGTATTGTTGTCAGAAATGGGATCGACTGGGATACCTTGCAGTGATAGCACCCAAGACATCAGTGACAACAATCCATAGTACAGTGGAAGCTGCAAGCGCATAGTCACAGTCCCCAGAGATGTCGGGCCCCATCGCAGGAGAGTTGCTCCAGCAGTTCCTCTCAGCACTTGCTACAGATAGAAGTATAACATGGATATGAAGAAGTGCATACAGCGTTATAAGGTTAGAGGAGTTTCTTGTCTTGGAGTGAAAGTCTGACTGTTACAGGGATGGTGGACCACAATTCATGTGGTGTCGCAGCATGCATACCAAGGCAAGTGGACAGTCGAGAGCTTCCTAATTCGATGAAGAGGAAGACATAGAACTGTATCACACATTTGCCACATTTGAGCGAATTGCTGTAGATTTCTTCTGGCCCAAATCAGAGTGAGTTGTTGAACTATGGCTTGCTCAAGTAAGTCATACTGAGCAAATTTGGATTAGCCCAGAGAGTTATACACTCTTATTCAGAGTGGCTCAGTGGAATGGTGGCGAAACCTCACTGGAGCTACATGCATGCCTAAAATATTAGTGTGATTGGTGGCTTAACCCACAACAAAAAAAACACAGAGGAAATAATTGATTATATTGTCCTTGAGCAATTGGTACAGGTGCTGGAGCCCAATGTGAAGACCTGGACTTTTGAACAATGTTTTACAGATTGGATGAAATATACCATGGGCAGGTCACCTAGGGCAATCTAAAACAAGTGAATGGGTTGCCAAACATTTTTTTGGCGAAGTTGGTTCAAAGATGTAGCAAATCATTGTAAGAACAATCCAGAATGTCAGTTAGTAGGGCCAGTAAAAACTGAGATAGAGCTCCACTAATACTATTGGCAATGATAGATTACTCCTTCAGCAGAATGGCCATAGGCATTATAGATTCTCCAGCAATCAGCAGGAGTGGGCATTGGTGTAGGAAATGATCACAGGTTGTTGGGCTAAATTTAAAGTGGAGTTGATCAAAGGGGTCTATAGGTTGATAGGAATAGAGGGTTTGAGAACCATCCATTATCGCTCACAGATTGACGGCCTATAAGGATGCTTAAATGCAACACTGAAACAAATGAATGGGGAGGGAATGCTTGCACATGCATGTTGCTGCTACTCCTCTCTGTTGACAACACTTTTCATTATAATTTGCATTAACTTTGTACTTTTTGCAGGTCTTTCACTTTCTCTTACTGTATGTATAGTTTATGGATGCAATTGATTTGTATTGAATTTGGATTTATTTTTATGAACTTTGCCTTGACTGAGTTTGCAGCCTCAGGGACAACTGATGCAAATCTCTTTGTGGTTCACTGACAAAACTTTCTTTTGATTGCCCTCTGTTGCCTGATGCTTAAGTGTCAGATAAGCATTGGCTTTATAGTATGGTGAAATACTCTTGTGGTAAACTCCTGTATATTAAACAGTTTGTCCAGAGCAAGACTGGAATATCCTAAAAGACACTGGTATTGTGTGGCATCCAAAATATTTACATCGCAGGTCATGTCACCACCATCACTGGGCTGCGAATGGAAATTCCAATGGGTTATCATTTTTATTTTTTGGTATTTAGCACACTGTATTAATCCCCGATATGCAGATGATACTCAGCTGTATTTCAATGTCTCAGTGAAATTAATCCTGACTGTTTAAAATTAAATTGCATCAAAGCTAGACTTTTGCAAATTGGCACTAAAGTACAACTTAAGAAAATGAGCTCATTTTCATTCATTTTTGACAATGTAATGTCTTGTCTTCTTCTAAAACAAGGAATCTTGGTGTCATTTTTGATTCCTTCTTTTCTTATTCCTCCAATATAAATCACATTATATTATATTATATTAATCGTACTTCCACCTCCATAACATATCCTGTGTTTGCTCATTCCACTTCTTTTCTAATGCTGAGAAACTTGTCCATCCTGCATTGATTATTGTAACTCCCTATCGGCAGGAGCTTCTTCTAATCTTATATCATAGCTCCAGTTGATTCAAAACTTTGCTTCAAGAATCCTTACACGAAGCAGCAACAGTGAGCACATAATACCCATCCTGCTTCACCTTCACTGGCTCGCTGTGTCTTACAGGATTGAATATAAAATTCAGTTATTAACCTGCAAAGCTTTAAATGGCCTTGCACCAGACTGCATCGGTGACCTTCTCATCACTATACTCCTGTGTGTCCTTTAAGGTTCTTTGATTCTGGCAATGTTATTGATCCCCTACACTTACCTGCACTTTGAGAGCGACAGGGCCTTTACCTCTATAGCCATGACTTTGGAATGACCTCCCAAAATTAATTATATCAGCTGACTTAATTCATTCTTTTAAAAAACAACTTAAATCCCATCTGTTTCTGAAAGGTTTTAACCTAATATTCTGCCCCTTCTTTCAGTTTACCTCTATATTCAGATGCTGAGGAGAAATAGTGTGTGTGTTATATCACAAATTATTTGTTCAGGTTTTTCTTCCAGTATTGAATTATGCATTTTACTCTGGTTTGTTGTCTTTTATTTAATTCTTTTTATATCTTGTATTAGCGTTCTATACAGATGTTACATTTACCCTGCTGTTCTCTCTGAGATTCTGTGATTCTGTGAAGTGTCTTGAGCATGGGAAAGGATACTATATAAATAAAATGAATTATTATTATTAATATTGTTATTATTATTATTATAATTATTAAATGGGTCTATAGGTACATACATATAGAGGTTTTGAGAACCACCTCTTATCACCCACAGATCGATTGCCTGTAAGAACACTTCAATGCAATACTGAAGCAAATGGTTAAAAAGTTCAGGTCAGACACTGGGGCTGATTAGGACCAGTGTCTGCCTTACCTTCTGTTTGCATAGAGAAGTTCCAAAGACTTGTACAGGATCCTTACCTATTTAATTGATATACAGAAGCAATGTGCAAGGTCTGCCTGGCTATATTAAAAGAGGGATGAGAGAATGGCAGTTCTAACGAAGAAATGTACATTTTAAACTATGTTTTGAAGGTTAGAGACAAATTTACAGTACCTCAATGTCTTTTTCATTAAAGAAAACATGGCCCAAGCACATCAAAAACAAAAGCAGTGATATGACCGATCATACCAACCCAGACAGAAAATTTTATTACCTTTTCCCTACCTCCAGTAATAGTTTTTTGACAATGTCACGAGGCCCAAATGAGATTGTGCTACAGAAAGGACCTATAAATTATGAGATTTACTGTATATGCCAGATATACCTTGTCATAAGAGACAGATTTTCCATGTCTACCTGCTGAAGAAATAGAATGAAAAAGCAAATACTGGGTTTCAGCCATTGGATTGAAGACGAAGAGGAATTATCAAGCAGTTTCTGACATTGACTGAAACTAACATTGGCATACTAATGTTGGATCATCTCCCTGCAGAATAACAGGAACAATTAAAACACATCATACCGGAGCAACTGTTCAGTGAAACACCTGGTAGGACTAACTTCATTGAATACAATGTCTGTCTTACCTATCCAGGTCCCTTTCATCAGACATGCAGTAGAGTGCCAGCACGTCTACAGGATACGCTAAAGGAGGAGTTGCAGTCCATTCTCCGACTGGGAATTGTAGAACCATCCTCAAGTGAGTGGTGTTGCCCTGTAGTACTGATACCAAAAAAGAATGGACAAATTTGTTTCTACCTACATTATTTTAAACTGAACACAATATCATTATTTGACCCCTACCCTATACCGCAGGGTAGATGAAATCATTGAACATCATGGACCAGCCTATTTTTAACTACTTTGGAACTCGGTAAAGGATATTGGCAAGTACCATTGTTATCTTCCTCAAGGCCACTCACGGCATTTAAACCCACTGATAGATAATTTCATTTTAATGTGATGCCCTTTGAACTGCATGGTGCAGCCGCCAGTTTCAGAGGTTAATGGACATTGTGCTAAGACGGACAGGGGGATATGCTTACGCCTATATTGATGATATAATGATATATAGTGAATCTTGGTCTAACCATTTGTCTCAACTGTCAGATGTTTTAGACAGGCTAAAGCTAGATGAACTGGTAATAAACCAAAAGATGTGTATTAGTGAGAACAGAAGTCCAATACTTGGGTATACCATTGGAGGAGAAATCATCAAGCCCCAGGTAGACAAGTTGCCGCTTTTCAGGCATATAAGCGGCCAAACCACAAAGAGGCAGGTCTGCTCTTTCCATGTGCTTGTAGAATGGTAAAGTTGGTTCATTCCCCTGTTTTCAGATATACCATCCTGCCCACAAATGTCCTGTACAAGAAGGCACCGAACAAAATACAATGAATGGACAGAGGAATGTGAACAAGCCTTTGTTAAATTGCAAAGTGCAATTTGTAATGACTTTGTTTTTAGATGTCCTGATTTTAATTTACCCTTCTGTTTATAAACTGAAGTGTCAGGTGAAGGACTGGGCACTGTTTTGTCACAGGGTGAGAGAGAATAGACACTCTATTGCCTGTATTAGCCAAACACTGTTCCCTAGGGAAACAAGATAAAGAGATAAAGAGGCTTTAGCAAAAAAATGGGCTATAAACTCTGTAAAATTTTACCTGTTGGGAAATCTCTTTGTCATAGAGATTGACTATTGAGTTTTACATTGGTTGTTCCTGCCACACATGTGCATCTGTAGATCTCCTCATAGGCTCTGTTAATGTATGTAATGACCCACCAGACCAGGAGGGGCTGCTGCTAATACTATCTTCTCCTTCTCTCCCTGCAGCACCAAGAAACTGCCCCTAAGGGCACCTGACTCCTCCCCTTCCACTCTTGGGAAGGAGATATCATTTGACTGAACAAAGGTGCTTGTTGAGAACCCCAAAGCCAGGGATAGTTTACTTGCATTGACGGGCATTGTTTTGTTTTCTTGTTTTTTGTCTAACCAGGATGATCCGATTGGTGCCCCAAATCATTATAAGACTGTCTGTCATTCCATCACACAGCCACAGATCATATGAGGGATTCCAAAATGCAAATTAGTAGGTTGTACTTGCCTTAAGAACCATACAAATTTCATGTAGGCTATATACTAGGGAGCAAGAATAAGGTTACAGGCTATTTATCTCAAGTCATCACTGTGACGTTGTGCTGTGTTTCTTAAAGCTTCCCATGGTCTTATCCCTTTTGGTTCAAAAGCCTCAGCAGGAATATCTTATGTTCCTTGAGCAAACTGTCTTTCAGGAGTGATTGGTTCACTATAGAGAATGTATGCTGTAGAAGGATTCTTATAAACTCATCTCTTGTGCTGTTGTTAATGAACTCTACCATATCATAACTTATATAGGTAGTTTTGAAGCACGTATCTGCAAAACAATACCATGTCTAAAATTTCCTCAATTGGAGGATTTGAATACTTGTCTCTCAATATCATTATCATACCATATCAATATAATTGTTTTAATCCTTGTAGTGAGGCCTGCATCACCTTCTGTATTCAAATCACTGGTATTGAAGAGTTTTAGATAAGAGATGCGAATGCATTTCCCTTTGGACAGTGCATCTATAAATTCCTGAAGTGGTGCCAGGACCTTTTTTTTTTACTGCCTCTAGGGCAAGGGTGTGATGCCAGGTAGAACCAAAGGTATTGTTTTCTTATCAGCTGCTAGGACCTGAATTTTGTGTTTCTCTTGCTCAAGCAGTAATCATTTTTTGGTGAGAACACCATCTAGTAGGTGTTACTGTAACTAACTAATGGTTTGGCAAGTTATGTTCAGCTTGTGCACCTGACATTTCCTTTTCTTATTTTTGGAATGAGAAACTACTTATAACTTAAGTACTTATAACTAGTGCTGGGCAGTATTACCGGTTCATACCAAAAACCATTTTTTATTTTTGTTATGATATGTATTTTTCTTATACCGCAACACCAGTTTAAATAGCCTAAACAACATTCGGAACGTGGCGCAGTGGGAAACTGTTTAAGGGGGGACCTTTTTTACTGCTGCACCACTAAACAGGCATGCAATGGAGTACATGCATTAGTGGAGGTATTGAACGGTGAAAATGGACCATTTTGTGGACCATTATGTCAAATGTGTGAATACTGTTTCTATACTACTGGATAATACTGCAAGCCAAGTTGTATTTGTTTTATTTTTTTTTTCAATACTGTGTAATGTACCTGGGTACTGTTTAATAGTGTGACGACATATTGAATTTATTCTCAGCATTTCCACTTTAATCTTGACGCTTATGATGATAATAAAGTCGACATGTTGACTTTATTCTCGACATTTCTACTTTATTCTCGCCTTTTATGTCGAGATTAAAGTCGACATGTTGACTTGATTCTCGTAATTTGTCATTAAAGTAGAACATTGTAAACTAAACTTCATCTTAAAATGAATATTTAATTTACTGTATTTTCTCAAACCCTGTCGTAAGTTATGTAGCACATTAAATGCTTTGTGTTAAATGTTCCCCGAGCCATGTTAATCGCTACGTGCCTTTTAAATTGACTTCCTCTTGCACTAAGAGGTGGTGCAGGCAGCACACAGAATAAATTAATTTCATGACATTCCTGCTCCCTGAACATTTAGAATGCTAAGATAAGTACTCGATATAATTTTCATGATGAAATGCATTAAAGCATGTATTAATCGTGTGGGGGCATGGCAGCGTGGAGGTTGCATTGCTGCCTTGCAGCAAGGGTGTCTTGGGTGTACCCTGCCTTGAATTTGCATGTTTTTCTGGTGGGTTTACTCGGCGTGCTTCAGTTTCCTTTCATAGTCATGTAGGATATGGGGTTTTCTTATGCTATATTGACCCTGCTAGTGTATGTATTGCTCGTATTCACCCTGCGATGTGCTGGAGCCTCATTCAGGATTTGTTCCTGCCTCGCACACAATGCTTGCTGGGATGGGCGCAATCCTGAATGGATGGCATATTTAAACATGTATAACAAAGATTTTTTTAAAGTTCTGAACACTCTGTTGTCTAAGTTTATAACTAGTTTTAATTTCACAAAAGCGTTTATGGTGTGGTGATTGGTTATGTGGAGAAAGAAAAAGGATAGGAACTGGGGGTTTGGTATGCCAAACAGAGACAGCATGCATGCAATAAAGAAAGCCCGCTCAGAAGAACATCCATTGAATTCCGTGTTCGTGTCTCCGACCACCAGATCACGAACCCAACATTTACACAATATTTAAGTTAAACCTGTGCGATACCCATTCATACATCCAGTTTTTTGAAGCCTTGTCACACCTGCCATAAAGTTCTCTACACTGAACGTACACCTGGGGACCCCTTACTGTGAGAGAGCAGCACTACCGCCACACCACCGTGCATGTTTAATACATGCTTTAATGCATTTCATCATGAAAATAACATCAAGTATTTATCTTAGCATTCTAAATTTTCAGAGAGCAAGAATATCATGAAGTGAGTGTATTCTGTGCGACGATCTCTGCCAGCGCCTCCTCTTAGTGCGGAGGAAGTCAGCATTTAATGCGATACATTAACTTATGATGGGGTTTGAGAAAATCTAGTAAATTAAACATTGATTTTAGGGTGAAGTTTAGTTTACGACATTCTATTTTAATGAGAAAATAAACAATGAGAATAAAGTCTTGAGTTTTTTTTCTTCACTGTGCCCCTAATATAATTCCGTAGGGCTATACGACAAATAGCATTATAACTGCAAGTTGCAGTTTTATTATTTATATATAGCTTAGCTTGAAGCAAGGTCCATATTAATGCAATTTGCCTTAATGATGGTTCAGTTGGTAAAGATGTCATCACCAAGTTGCACTTGTTTTATTTGATTTTTATTTGGTGAGTACTGTATAATGCACTGGGGTTCGAAGTCTTGAAGGAATAGTATTATTACTGGAAGTTGCACTATTATTTATTTTATTGTTATTATTTATTAATTTAAATATTATGCAGTTTAATGATGGGAAAATTGCTTTAAAAAGTCACTTTAATGTGTCAGTGGACAGAGATTGTTAACATTAACAGAAAGTATAGTTGGTTTACAAAACATATTTACTCTTTATTCCTTTTCTAAGATATGTTCACTGCAATACAACTTTTGACAAGCACCTCTGACTATTTTACTAAGTCTAAATGCCTCTTTGGATGGTTGAAAATATGTTGTCAAAATTTTATCTCAAGTTGTTTGCAAAACATGTTCAATAAAAAGGTTCTAAATTTTGACTACAACTGTCATGCAATGTGATTCCTTCTCTTCAATAGTGCCACCCCCTTGAAAACTATCACTTTATTCCTTTTCTAAGATATGTTCAGTGCAATACAACTTTTGACAAGCACCTCTGACTATTTTACTAAGTCTAAATGCCTCTTTGGATGGTTGAAAATATGTTGTCAAAATTTTATCTCAAGTTGTTTGCAAAACATGTTCAATAAAAAGGTTCTAAATTTTGACTACAACTGTCATGCAATGTGATTCCTTCTCTTCAATAGTGCCACCTCCTTGAAAACTATCACTTTATGGGGCCATGCAAACCTGTATTAATACTTGTGTGCACATTAAAATGTTTTTTTGTACAATGTACAATTCTCATGACAGTGGAATAGGTTATTCTTGGACAGTCTTCTGCAGTAATTGCATTGGAAAATGTGGTTAACATCCACTCAGGCATGTGGAAAAAAAATACCGTCGAATACCGTGAAACCGGTATAATTTTGAAAAATACCGTGATATAGAATTTTGGTCATACCCCCCAGCACTATTACAATCCACTACAAGAAACCTTCGTCTTGCAAATACCTATCGCCTTTGCCCCCCTATGACCAAACTTCGTACAATGGGTGACCGAGCTTTTGCAGTTGCTGCTCCATGGCTCCGGAATGCCCTACCAGAGGACCTGAGAACACAGCAGATTGTGGGCTGTTTTAAAAAACACTTAAAGACTTTTCTGTTTAGGAAAGTATATTAACAAAATTGCCTTTAATTATTGTTTTATCTTTGTTTATATCTTGTTGTGTCTTTGTTTAATTTTTTTATGTAGCACTTTGAGGTTTACTACAAATGTAAAGTGCCTTATAAATAAATTGAAAAAGAAATTACTATTACTATGACAGAATGAAGAAAAGAAAAGAAAAGAAGCCAAGCTGAACCAGCAGTAAGCATGTTTTTTGCTTTCAGAAAAAGGGTTGAGCTCACAATTCTTTGGAAGTATAAAACTGTGCTGGAAATTAATTTCTAAACATGTAAATTTAAATTCTTCAGCAGCAAGATCAGCAACTGCAGTTGTCAAGGTTGACATCCCATCTGACTAGAAGTTGTGTACTGTGACATCAGCTTAAGGACAAAATTACATAATCAAAGAGTACACAGAGAAACATACACTTTGTTGTATCATTTCAGTCACTGACAAATTTTACTTCTTTCCATTTATTCTTCTCAGTGCTACCAGAAGACATAATATCATTTCCAGTTACTCTTTTATATAAACAGAGACTCTATGAGTCTTTTATGTGTTCACAAATGAAACACCGGAATGTACCAAAAGTTTTAATATGATGGTCAATAAGTGCTTCCAATTCATCATCATTATTTATTTAGCAGACTCATTTTTACTAAAGCAATAATTACAAAAATAATCTGTATATATTAAATATGCCCAAGTGATCAATAAAGTACGAAAGCAACAAACAACACATAACTACATTTTAAAGTAGAGCTTAAGAAGATTAGTACTGTAGTTAGTTTCCTGGCTAAAATTAGAAGTAGAAAAAAGCAGAGAGTGTAGATTTAATAGGACCATCTGGACCTTCTGTAACAACTGCGGAAAGGGATGCCTGTTCAGTGCTGTGAGGTGGGGTAGGTGGCGAAGGAATAACATGTGAAACTAATCTTATTTGAGTGTTTAAATGTGTTTTTTTCCTCTACAGTTGTTGCATCAATGTAAAAGAGATGACCTGAACCATTGTTTTATTTGTGTCTCACTGTTGTTTGCAGTGTCTAACAACATAGTAGCCAATTATGATGTAAAGATGGAAGTGCTGGCAGAGGTGGCTAAAGTCAGCTTTACCAACATTGAAAATAATATAAAAGATAGGGTATTTTAAAGCCATTGAAAATACAACAGGAAAGGTGATAATGAGGCTGTCATTTTTCCATTCTTGTTGATGAAAAAAGAAAATTTGCTTGGTATGATGGGTGTTTAAAATTTCTAACAATCAATATGAATAAGTTGAAGAGAAGATGGGAGCTACTATTGTATATTACTATCAGTACATGTTTTGATCTAGAAGTTAGAACAAATTCAAAATGAATTTTAAAGCCGTAAGTTGGTAAGTTTTCTAAAAGTAGGAGGCTATGTCTTTCACTAATGATGACACAACTTAACCAATCAAAATTCAGGAAATCCTGGAACCAGCTTGTAAAACCAAGATCTGGAAAATATTGTAATGTATAAATTCAGAGAAATGTTGATAAGCAAAATTCAGCAAAGCCTTTTTCACAATGAATATGCTGTCTTCTCCAGTGACCTTGTTCATCAAATATTTTCCTATCAATTCACATCACATTAAGGCTGGCATAGTGGAACATTTTTGCCCAGCACAGCAGAACTTAAATGCATGCATACTGTAACATTGTTGCTGAGCTGTTCAGTACTCTGGGAGATTTCCACCAATCAATTGTCTGAAAAAATAAAAAATTGGAAGTATTTTCATTTGAGGGGAGTACATTAGCTGACTGTAATGAGAGCATTATAAGTACTGCCACCAGATATATAATACTGACCCACATATGCTCACAGTGCAGTGCCACAAAACTGCAGATCGAAACAGTAGTCAATTATTATAACGTACTGCATAATTTATGCCTTCGGAATGTGGAAAGAATACCCATGCAGGCACCAGGAGAACATATAAGCTGCATACAAACCATTTTTGGGGTTCAAACCCAAGACCCTAGAGCTGTACTAAATACTGAACCAGCAGTGAATCCTAGAAAAATATCACCATAGATTAGGCTCAAAAGTAGAAACATGAAGACGCACAGTATTCATCTTATGAGCTGAAAATCCCATGTGCAAGGATTAAATTAAGTGCATATAACCAGCAGGAAAATCAATGTTTAGAACAACATGATTGTTTTGGTAGGTTTTCTTGTAATTGTATAGAACATTGTTGAATTAGCCTAGTAAAATACAAATGTTCCCAGTGTATGCTGTCATGTTGAATAAGTGTGCAGAATTTCTTCCAGTGAAGTTATTTTTTATCCAATGAGATAAACGTAGTTTAACAAAGGTTTCTGATACAGCTAATACTGCTAAATGGCATCATTTTTCTGGGAAAGATTACTAAAAAAGTGACTGTTATTATACACATAATTACTTTATATTTACTTATTATATACAGTATAATGTATACTTGTCATGGATTTACATACATAGTTGTTTTCTATTATATCTTGTGGTCATGCGCATGTTGTCCTTGCACAAGAGCTGTGTGCCCAAAGACAGAGAGGGTGACGTGCTGTCTAGAGAGTAAAAGCAAGGCAGAAAGGTTTTAGAACTGGTCTACCATATATTATAATGGGAAACGTTCAGTTGCTGTCAAATAAGATGGATAAACTGTCTGTGCTTATAGCAAGTCATGGAGCATACAAGTACAGTGGCATTTTGTGCTTTACAGGGAGCTGGCTTAAACATGACATACCTGACACTGTTTTAACGTTGGACAGATTTCTTCTTATTCAAGCAGACAGAGACCCAGTGTTTTGTGGAAAAAGACCGAAGGTGGACTGGTCATCTATGTGAATGAGGAATGGTGTAAAAGTGAGCAAATTACAGTTAAAACTAAAGTTTGTAATTCAGATACTGAAATTCAGGCTGTCGGAATTCATCTACATTGTTTGCCCAGGGAGATAGATTACATCATCCTTATCTATACTAATAAAAGGCAAAGCCCTCACTCACTCACTCACTCACTCACTCACTCACTCACTCACTCACTCACTCACTCACTCACTCACTCACTCACTCACTCACTCACTCACTCACTCACTCACTCACTCACTCACTCACTCACTCACTCATCACTAATTCTCCAACTTCCCGTGTAGGTGGAAGGCTGAAGGCTCATTCCTTACAGCTTACTTACAAAAGTTAGGCAGGTTTCATTTCGAAATTCAAAGCGTAATGGTCATAACTGGAACATATTTTTTGTCCATACACTGTAATGGAGGAGGCGGAGTCACGTATCGCGTCATCACGCCTCCTACGTAATCACGTGAACTAAAAACAAGGAAGACATTTACAGCACGAGTCACACGCGGGAACGAAGGTAAATGACGTTAATTTTTGACTGTCTTTTAATACTGTGTAAGCATACATATTAACACATGTGCAATTAAACGTGTGCATTTACGGGCTGATTTCTCAGGCTTAAAAGCTCACCTTTTATCAAACGCGGGAAGAAAGGTAACTGACGTTGTTCACTGTCTTTTAATACTGTGTAACCATACATATTAACACATGTCCAATTAAACGTGTGCATTTACGGGGTGATTTCTCAGGCTTAAAAGCTCGCCTTTTACTAAAAAGGTAAATGCAAAACTATTTTCAATCAGTTTATTGAACCGCTCCCGTTAAGGATTGCAATAACATATTCGCGAGATAAAAGAACGAAGTAGGGGGAAATGGAGGAACAGCCGCAAACAGCGAAGAGCAAAAAATTAATTAAACGATTCAGAACGGAGCGAGTTAAGCATACAAGCATGTTCATAAGGGAAACAAAGCACGGTGTAAAACGTAAGTTTAAATTAAGTTTATAGAAACGCTCCCGCTGCGGATTGCAATAACATATTCGCGAGATAAAAGTTTAATGAGAAGACACGAGGTATAAACGAACCACACGCCGTGGCGCAACGTTAGGGGCAACAGTTTCAACCATTCTATGATTTGCTTCTCGCAACTGAAAGACGGCACATGGCGGATGTTAGCCGACTTGCTGACCGCAACATTAGGGGCTTCAACTCTGGCGCTGACGCCACATCTCAGTGCCAACACTTTGCAGACTCTACTTAAAAGACACGCCCTCCTCACTGGACAGTTAAAAAGACCAATCATACTAACGATGACATCAAGTATTACCCAATCAAAAGTACGAAAGGAGGCATCTTCATAAAATGCGTGTGGGATGATTTGCATGAGACGCTGCTTTAAAAAAAATGATTAAAAAAATACGGGACAAATCCCGTCCAGTATTGATTCAAAACGGGACGCGCAATTTCATTCTCAAACGCGGCATGATTCCGTATTTTAAAGGACGGGTGGCAACCCTACAGTGCCAGGTAACCACCCATACAATCAGATTGTGATTCAGACTAGGAATGCAATGAATGTAATTACTCCGATCTACATACAAGGCGAAAGTCTTGCAACATTCAAAGATGATGGTTTGGGATAAGTACACCATACAACATAAAAGAGCTTATGAAGCCTTGAACCGAAAAAAGCAAGATCTCAGAGATCGTAAAAAAAAAAAAGGAGGTAATGTCGTTTTACTCGCTGTAGATTTTAGTCAAACATTACCAGTTATTCCACGAGGGAGACCAGCAGATGAACTCAACGCGTGTTTAAAATCCATGCTTCTCCCACGGTCGGTTATATGTCGCGTGTTCTCGGGTAGATACACCAAAAAATGTATACATTTAAGTATGTAATGGGCAAAGAAAAAATGAGGTATACCCGAAGGCACTGCAGTAGTACTCCATGTAACTTTACTTCTTAAATGTTAATGTTTTACTGTTTAATAATTTATACGCTTCTTATATATTGTTCAAATTCTTTTATCAAAATACCAGTGACAGCGCAATGCACGATAACATGGAGTGAATACACCATACGCATCTGCCCACGGCCGCCCTGGTGTGCGCAGATAGGAGTTGATTCTAAAATAAAATAAACATAAAAAGAGTAATACAATCATCACCCATAAAGCGGATAGCAGACGTGACGTATTATATGTGTACCAGATTTCAAGTCAATAGGTGAAACGGTTTGCAAGCTACAGGTGATTTAAAATCCTGGACAGACCAACAAAAAGCCACGGTACCAAATTATAGAAGAAGATTTTACTGTTTAATAATTTATATTTATATGAAATGTGCTTCTTATATATTACTTCATATTCTCATATGATAATGATGTTAATGTTGTTTATATTGATTTCTATGTTATTGTAAGTGCATCTATGTGTGTATATGTATGTATGTATGTATGTATGTGTGTATATATATATATATATATATATATATATATATATATATATATATATATATAAAAAATATATGTGTATATGTATATATAATATATCTGTATATGTGTGTATATGTGTGTGTATATGTGTATATGTATATATATATGACAGCAACACTCATAACAATGACAACACAATTACATTGACAATCATGTTACGTTATTTTTAAAATGTTTCCTTTACTTTTTCATAACCTCTTTAACACACTACTTCTCCGCTGCGAAGCGCGGGTATTTTGCTAGTTAATGTTTATATTCCTCACTCCAAAAATGAGAGCCTAGCAACAGAAATGTTTGTCACCAACACTTTAATAGTGACTCGCTCCAACCCTACAGATATATTGTGTGGTGTCTTCAACCATTTGACTTTGGAAGAAACGATAACAAATTTCTACCAGCTTGTGACATGTTCTGCTCAAGGAAATAACAAGCTGGACTTGCTGTATTCAAATGTTAAAGATGCCTTTAAGTGTAATCTACTTGTTCCTTTTGGCAAATATGACCAAGATCTGATTCATCTTATTCCCAGCTCTAAGGCTGCTTACCACCAGAATAGTGGGGAATTGGAGCCTGGAGGCTGAAATGATTCTGAATGACTGCTTCCAAATCACAGACTTTTAAACAATGTGCGAGTCACATGGGGACAGTATTGAGGGACTCTGTCACTGCATCACAGACTATATTAATTTCTTTGTCGATACAGTGGTAGCCACAAAGACAGTGTGTTGCTTTCCAAACAACTAGCCCTGGATATGTCTCTGAAGGACATACAGTGTGTGCAAAAGAAAAAGCTGAGTGAAGGAAAGGAAGCTTACAAAGCTAAAATAGAAAACAAAATGACTCAGAATAACATGAAGGATGCATGGAATGGACTGGGTATAATTATAGAACTTACACAATCCAGAACTCAGGTGCAAGAAGGGGATCTGGACAAAGTTAACCTGAATCAATTTTTTAAGATTTTCCCACTCACTGCCACCATCATCCAATGACCAGTCTTCCCACACCATCCCTTCTACTTCAATAAGCCCTAACACGTCAACCAGAATGGACAGTGACAAGTCCCATGTCTTACCATCAGTGTGGACTGTCCACAACTGAATACTAAGTAAGGAGACAACTGAGGAAACTATACACAGGAAAAACTGTGGGACCAGATGGAGTCAGTCCATGAGTTGTCATGGCCTGTGCTGACAAACTTTGTGGTGTCCTCTGTCACCTGTTCAGTATGTCTGAAAAGCTTCAGAAAGTGCCACTGCTGTAGAAAACATCCTGTATTGTTCCTGTTCCAAAGGAGGCAGGCACCTCTTTACCTTATGACTATAGAACAGTGGCATTTTCATCTCATGTCATGAAGACCTTTGTCTTCCTGTGGTAGACCACCTGGACCCTGCAGTTTGTCCATCAGACAAAGATTGGAGTGGACAATGCAATTATCTATCAGCACCACAAGGCTTATTCTTACCTAGAGAAAGCTGGCATTAATGTGAGGATTATCTTTTTTGATTTCTTCAGCACCTTCAATACCATCCAGCCATCACTGTTAAAGGGTAAACTCAGAGATATGCAGGTGGATGAGCCTATGGTGTCCTGGATAATGGACTGTCTGTTGGGACTGAGACTCAATGACTGTGTTTCTGATATGGATGTGAGCAACATTGGAGCACCACCAGGAACAGTTCTGTCTCCTTTTCTCTTCACTCTGTACACCCCAAACTAAATGTAACACCAGATCATGTCACTTGCAAAGGTTCTCAGATGATTCTGCACTTGTAGGGTGTATTGATAAAGGGGATGAGACAGAGTGCAGGAGTCAGGTGGAGAAGTTAGTTTTTGGTGCAAAGAGAATTATCTTAACATCAGCAAAATAAAGGAACTGTTTATTGACTTTGGCCATACCAAAAGAGCCTGTATGTCTGGTCACTGTTCAAGGAGTGGATATAGAGGTGGTCCACTCCTACAAGTACTTGGAGCTCCACATTTATGACAGGTTGGACTGGTCACAGAATACAGAGGAACTATGTAAGAAAGGGCAGAGCAGGCTTATTTTCCTTAAGGAACTGTATTCCTTTAATTGGGAAGTGATATCCTTCACATCTTCTATAACTCTGTGATGTCCAGTGTGATTTTCTATGTTGTAGTGTGCAGGGCTGGTAACATCACTTCAAGAGAGGCCCGCTGAATCAACAGGCTGATTAAAATGGCCAGCTCAGGTATGGGATGTACTCTGGCCTCCCTTGGGGTAGTAGTGAAGGAGAGAATTAAAACAAAACTGAGTTCCCTTATGAATAAGGCTGTACATCCTATCTCTGACTATGAGTATTTTCAGCCAACAAATTATTCAGCAGAAGTGTGCCAAGAAACGCTATTGGGCCTCCTTTATAACAACAGCAATACAGTATCTCACAAAAGGGAGTACACCCCTCACAGTTTTGTAGATATTTTATTATATCTTCTCATGGGACAACACTGAAGATATGACACTTTGATACAATGTAAAGTAGTCAGTGTACAGTTTGTATAACAGTGTAAATTTGCTGCCCCCTCAAAATAACTCAACACACAACCATTAATGTCAACCGCTGGCAACAAAAGTGAGTACACCCCTAAGTGAAAAATTCTGAAGCGACGTTTGTACTGTTGTGTTTTTTGTATCTCACACCCTCATACACCTTTATCGTAAGAGCATCCCTTATCTAAGATGGAGCGTTCGATCAGAAGAAAATATGAAGCTGGTTTTAAATTAAATGTCATTGAAGTAGCGAAAGAAATTGGTAACTGCACTGCTGCAACAAAATTCGATGCATCTGAGAAACTGGTGTGAGATTGGAGGAGGCAAAAAGATCCTCCAAAAAAATTAAGTGTAATATTTTGAACGGGCGTATAAGTCGGGGCCTGATTTTATGATCGATTTTTTGGGTTTCAAGACCTGACTTATACGTGAGCATTTAACGGTAGTTAAAGAGTTCAGTGATCAAGAATGGAAATGGCACCTTGCTTTTTTAACAGATATGGCTACTAAATGGTCTTAATGTGCACCTTCGACAGAAGGGAAAACTCCTCAGTGACATGCATTCACATGTACTGTAAATGCAATTGAAGTAAAACTGAGCCTCCCTGTTAAACAAGTGAAGAATACTTCAGCCATCTTCCCAATACCCAAGACACAATCAGCTGAAAAAACACCATTTGATTGTTTCAGAACCCTTTTGTTGATCTTGTTTACCAGCTGGAACTGGCAAAATTGCAAAACTTTAAAAGTCTGAACAACACATTCAAGTCAAGTAGCCAACATCATTTCTGTTCTCACCATTCTGAGACTTACCTGCATCACCTGTTACTACTGGCAGTGGCAAACATGGAACCTGACATGTACTTACTTGTCAGCCTAAAAAGACTCATAGTTCACATTGATTAAGTACTAAGATTAAATACTGTTGAGGTTACAAGGTATATTGTAATTTCATTACATTTCAAAGAACTTGCTTAATTTCATGAAAAACAATTTGTCTCTCTAATGTACCTAGATTTATGCCCATATGTTTTGTATTTTAACCCCCCCCCTCCCCCGATCTGGCCTCCTGATAGTGTTAAGGGCTAGTCCCTTGATTAAAAAGTTTGAGGACCCCTTACATTGTTTTAGTTGGTGCTTTTACACTCAAAGATATGTTGGATAATTTAATTGGTAACAATAAATTTCCTACATGTTGTTATCCTTGTGCAATGCATATTCTCTTTCTACTTTAGTTTTTTCTTTTCTTTTCCAAATTAAAAAATAAAAATAAAATCTCAGCAGTTACTTGTCTCCGTGTTTGACTTGCAGTTCACTGTGCCTTATTGCCGGATGCCTTTTGTCATTTATAAAATGATAATAGCACTTCATACAAAAAACTATATTTATTTAGTGGTTTGTTATTTCATTAGTATGTAGTTCTTTGTATTGGAGGTCAGTGTTGATTTTTGTGTAGATTTGGCTTAAGCTTACAGAGGATATTACAGAAATTCCAATTTAAACCTTTTTTTTTTTTTGTTTAATTGTATTCTGAACGTACATCACCCTGGTCGCAGTGCAGATGCCTCCAAGAAGAATTCCATTCTTGTGCAGTCCATCCATCCAATGCATGTAAACATATCTACATACATTTTTATAAATGTTTTTATTTGTTTTGCATGTTTAAATTCTGTTATAGCACATTATGTAACAATAATTCTATCATACCTTCTTTGTGAAATTTTCTTCTTTACTCTTATATCTTTTAGCAAAACCTATAAAGTGTTGTTTACTATACAAATTTAATACCACTTTTTGGCATGATGACTCCAGTGGTTAATGGCATACCAGTAAGCTCGTTTCAGTGGTCATACATACAAAAAATATAAAACAGTTGCTAGGGAGCAAGCACATCTGACCTTGATATTTTTACACATATGGTTATATACACTTTAAGAGCAGTTGCAACTTTATTATTTATGATTGACAGCCGGTGAACGTGTGACTATGTGCCTCTTCATAATGTCTTTAAATTCTAGCTATCTAAAAGTAGCTTTTCTTGCCATCTAAGCATCTAATTGCACAGGATGACTCATCTGATTTTTTTTTTTTTTCTCAGTTTATTACTCCAGTTTTTTGTAATGTAAAGGCTAAATATTCCAATCATCTCTCACAAAACAAGCCTCGACTTCCTGCTCTTTGTTTACACTGCAGGACATCCATCCATCCATCCATTTTCCAACCCGCTGAATCCGAACACAGGGACACGGGGGTCTGCTGGAGCCAATCCCAGCCAACACAGGGCACAAGGCAGGAACCAATCCCGGGCAGGGTGCCAACCCACCACAGGACACACACAAACACACCCACACACCAAGCACACACTAGGGACAATTTAGAATTGCCAATCCACCTGACCTGCATGTCTTTGGACTGTGGGAGGAAACCAGAGCGCCCGGAGGAAACCCACGCAGACATGGGGAGAACATGCAAACTCCACGCAGGGAGGACCCGGGAAGCGAACCCGGGTCTCCTAACTGCGAGGCAGCAGCGCTACCACTGCAGGACATCTGCGACAAAAAAAAAAAGGACACGTGCTGGCTCAATTACTGTAATAACCTCACATAAAGGAGCACTGTAACTAAATTACTGTAAAACTTAGAAAAGCTGGAGCTGAAAAGATTGTTTCTTTGTGATTGGCCAATTTACCAATCATCGATCGGGTCTTTTTTTGTGAAAATTGGCCAATTTAGATCGGCAGCCAATCAGTCGGAGCGTCCCTACTCCATTCTATTCTTTTATGCCACAGAGCAGAAGGTGAGACAAAGCAAATGTTACCCTACTCCTCTCACAAGTCAGCCTTACCCCCATCCTACCTAAATGATGAAAAAGGAAAAATGTTCCTTGTTCATGCTTTAAATCTGTATTAATATTTGTACAATAGTAGCTGGTATGTTTCTTTAAATGTTACATTAGTGGAGTCATATCTTACTTGGTATCTTGTGAACTTTAAGTTGGATATTGTATGTTTATCTTCAAAATACATGGTCCATTAAACTGTTTCAAGTGTTTTTGTTCTGTTTAGAATATCAGCCACAGAGGTGAAAGATAAAGAGAACATTCTGATAAAATGAAAATCTTAAAATGATTTGACTGTAGTTATTAAGGCATTGCATGTGCTGAAGTATTTTAATGTTGTTTCTGAGTCATGTGTTTTATTGTTAACATATTTTCTGTTGATTTTATAATAGTGTTCTGTCCTTTTAAATAGATAGATAGATAGATAGATAGATAGATAGATAGATAGATAGATAGATAGATACTTTATTAATCCCAAAGGGAAATTCACATACTCCAGCAGCAGCATACTGATACAAAAAAACAATATTAAAGAGTAATAAAAATGCAGGTAAAAACAGACAATAACTTTGAATAATGTTAACGTTTACCCCATATCCCCCCCCCCCCACCCCCGGGTGGAACTGAAGAGTCGTATAGTTTGGGGGAGGAACGATCTTCTCAGTCTGTCAATGGAGCAGGACAGTGACGGCAGTCTGTCGCTGAAGCTGCTCTTCTGTCTGGAGATGACACTGTTTAGTGGATGCAGTGGATTCTCCATAATTGATAGGAGCCTGCTGAGCGCCCGTCGCTCCACCACAGATGTCAAGCTGTCCAGCTCCATGCCAACAATAGAGCCTGCCTTCCTCACCAGTTTGTCCAGGCATGAGGCGTCCCTCTCCTTTATGCTGCCTCCCCAGCACACCACCGTGTAGAAGAGGGCGCTCGCCACAACTGTCTGATAGAACATCTGCAGCATCTTATTGCAGATGTTGAAGGACGCCAGCCTTCTAAGGAAGTATAAACGGCTCTGTCCTTTCTTACACAGAGCATCAGTATTGGCAGTCCAGTCTAATTTATCATCCAGCTGCACTCCCAGGTATTTATAGGTCTGCACCCTCTGCACACACACCTCTGATGATCACTGGGTCCATGAGGGGTCTCAGTTCCCGAGACGCACATACTGAGGTCTGTCTTGAAGATAGTCCACGATCCATGCCACCAGGTATGAATCTACTCCCATCTCTGTCAGCTTGTCCCTAAGGAGCAGAGGTTGGATTGTGTTGAAGGCGCTAGAGAAGTCCAGAAACATAATTCTTACAGCACCACTGCCTCTGTCCAAGTGAGAGAGGGATCGGTGTAGCATATAGATGATGGCATCCTCCGCTCCCACCTTCTCCTGATATGCGAACTGCAGAGGGTCGAGGGCGTGTTGAACCTGTGGCCTCAGGTGGTGAAGCAGCAGCCTCTCCATGGTCTTCATCACATGTGACGTCAGAGCAACAGGCCGGAAGTCATTCAGCTCACTAGGACGTGATATCTTTGGGACTGGGGTGATGCAAGATGTTTTCCAAAGCCTTGGGACTCTCCCCTGTTCCAGGCTCAGGTTGAAGATGCGCTGTAGAGGACCCCCCAGCTCCGATGCACAGACCTTCAGCAGTCGTGGCAATACTCCATCTGGACCCGCTACTTTGCTGGCACGAAGTCTCCTCAGCTCTCTGCTCACCTGCGCTGTTGTAATTGTGGGTGGGGATGTCTCTCCTATGCTGGTATCAGCAGAAGGATGTGTGGAGGGTGCAGTACTCCGAGGTGAGAGTGAGAGTGGGTTAGAGTGATCAAACCTGTTAAAGAAGTTGTTCATTTGGTTTGCTCTCTTCACGTCTCTCTCGATGGTGGCACCCCGCTTCGAGCTGCAGCCAGTGATGATCTTCATCCCATCCCACACTTCCTTCATGCTGTTATTCTGCATCTTCTGCTCCAGCTTTCTCCTGTACTGCTCCTTCGCCGCCCTGAGCTGGACTCTTAAGTTCCTTCTGCACGCGCTTGAGCTCTTGCTGATCACCGCCTTTAAAAGCCCTCTTCTTCTGGTTCAAAAGGCTCTTGATGTCACTTGTAATCCATGGCTTGTTGTTAGCATAGCAGCCTACAGTTCTTACTGGAACTACAATGTCCATACAGAAGTTGATGTAGTCAGTAGTGCAGTCAACAACCTCCTCAGTGTTCTCACTATGTGATCCCTGCAGGATATCCCAGTCTGTAGTTCCAAAGCATTCTCTCAGAGCCTTCTCTGCCTCAGGGGACCACTGCCTGAATGAGCGTGTGGTTATAGGTAGGACCCTTACTCTTGGTTTGTAGTGAGGCTGAAGCAGAACCAGGTTATGATCTGCTTTCCCAAGCGCAGGCAGCGGGGTGGTGCTGTATGCGTCTCTAACGTTTGCATACAGTAAGTCAATAGTCTTATTTCCCCGGGTGTTACAATCCACATACTGGGAGAAGGCAGGTAATGTTTTGTCCAGCGTCACATGGTTAAAATCTCCAGCGATTAGCACAAGCGCCTCAGGGTGCTGCGTTTGTAACTTAGCAACAACAGATTGGATGATGTCATTCACTGTCTCCACGTCTGCCCGAGGAGGGATGTAAATGATAACAACAATGACGTGTCCAAACTCTCTGGGCAAGTAATAGGGACGCAAACTTATGGCCAACAGCTCGATGTCCCTGCAGCAAGTGGAGACTTTGACGTTAACATGTCCAGAGTTACACCACTGTGTATTGACATAGAGAGCTAGACCTCCACCTTTGTGCTTCCCGCATGTACTTGCATCTCTGTCCGCTCTAACTATGCTAAACCCGGGTAGCTCCACGTTAGCATCTGGGATGGTGGTAGTTAGCCATGTTCCGCAAAAGCACAACAAACTGCATGTAAATGTAGTTAAGTTTCATTATCTGTGTGGATGGGGCCCAAAATGGTGGTACCAGCCTGATGTCACCGCCCTCCTTCAGGCTATTTAAAATTAGCTGCCGAAACCTAGGAGTGAGAATCATTAATTTTTGATGGTTTTACTATTAAGTGTTGCTGCCTCTGGTGTTGGATTTTTTAGGCTTGATTATATTTTTGCCTCATATTAAGGATTCTAAATACTGGACTGTGATTTGGACTTTGTTTATTGTGAATTGCATTTTAGGCAACTACATTTTGCCTGTTTTTTGCTCTTATCAGACTTTATTTGTATTTTTGATATTTTTGAAATAAAGATTCTTTGCTGACCCTCCTCCTTTTTGGGTTGTCTCCAGCATTAGACATTAGACATGGCAACGTGCTGATGGACCTAAAAAACAGTTCTGATAAGCTTGGCATCTTGATTTAAACAAGGCTTACTGGCTGAGCATGCTTCGTGGAATACCCCCCTGCTTTTTGTTTTTTTTTTCGTGTGGGCCTCACACCCACTTTCACTATGTTCAGTTCGTCTCTTCACAACAGAAACAATTTAAGGCAAACCCCTTTCACCCAAAAACCTTTATAACATAAATAATATATAAAAAAACAACTTAGGTTACTGTGGCTTTGTCAAACACTCTTCATTGATTTATGTAAACAATGGTGTAATTTATCTTAAAAGTTGTACGTAACTCACTATGACAGCTCTATCATACTAATTTTACAAAATTAAAATTATCCCAAAATATATCAGAAATGGGACTAACTATGAGTTCCTGATCCAATAATTGCATAGTTTGGAATAAATCAGATGAAATAAAATTATGTAAAAATAAATTATTGTGATTTCTTATACTCTCACACTTTTGTGTCAGTTTATCTTACTCAGCTGAAGAATTCTTTTATAACTCAAAGAAAAGTGATACCTCACATCATCTAAAATAAAAAAAGCATCCAAATTCCTTTGCACAGAGTAGTATAAAGCTTCTCCAAAGTTGGTAAGAGTTTATTAGTGTTGTTCTTAAATAATTCTGCCAGTCTACTGCCTCTATCTTTTTTCGTTACATGTCTTTGTATATATGATTCACTATGTTGTAATGGGTGTCTTAAACACAGCTGAGTAGGGGGTGGGGCTTTAAGTCTTTATTATGAAGTATTGTATTTTAGTTCTGTTTGTTTGGATGTTATATTTTTTTTTTTTAATTGATTATTTTTTGATTGGATTGTGTCTTATTGTAATACTGCATTAAATCTTACAAAAAACTAAATTTTAAGCAGTGACCTCTGCCTATCAGGATTGCAGTTCTTTTTTGTTGTTGTCTGCATTTATCTCCATGCTTGATACTGGTTTACATTTTGTCAGTTAGTTGTTTTTTTTATCATACGTGTATCCCTGTCATTTAAGGTTCCCAAGTGTTACCTTGATTCAGTCAGAAATTACCTGACTGCTTTTTTATGTGCCTTTTTTTTCTTTATCACCTTGTCTTACTGTTTCAGTTTATTTGTTCTTAATGTCAAAAACTTTTTTGATTTAATTTTTTTAAATTTCTTTTTGCACTTCTTAATAATTAAATATTTAATTGGTAAGATGTCTTGCAAGTTTTGGACTTTATGTTTAAGTACTACAGTCATTCTTTTCAGTTCTTACCATTGAGGAAATACTGTATTTCTGGTCACTAAAGGCAAGAACTACTAGACATATAAACTGTCATTTCTACTGCAGTCACTATGATTAAATACAGGCTCTGATTCATCTCTGGTTTTCCTGATTTCAGTACTCCTCCATTCGATGTAAATTAGATAGATAGACAGAATGACCAAACAAACTTTATTTGTCCCTAGTGGAAAATGTGGCTTTTTACAGACACTCTTTTAATAAATAAATACATACATAGATATGTAAGTAAATAAATAAATATACACACACGTTTTGGTCTGAACACACACTGGAATGACTATAAAGCAAGAACATTCAAAAGAAAGAAAAGTTCTGACTTGGCTGTCACAGTCACAGTGAGGCATTATGCAGAGGTATCGTTGTTGGTGTAAAGGAGCCCCAGTAGCATTTCTTGATATACTTCTGCTGAATAAGTCCTTGGCTAAAAATACAGTATGTCAGAGAGAGGATGTGCAGAATTGTTCATAATGGCACTCAGTTTTTTTTTTTATTCTCTCCTTCAGTACTACGTCCAGGGGGCCCAGAGTGCGTCCTATAACTGAGCTTGCCCTTTTAATTAGCTTGTCGATTCGGTGGGCCTCTCTTGAAGTTATGTTACCGTCCCATTGTACAGTGTTAGAGAAGATGTGAAGTATATCTCTTTCCACATTAAAGGACTGCAGTTTCTTAAGGAAAATGAGCCTGCTCTGCCCTTTCTTACATAGTTCCAACCCATCATAAATGTGGACCTCCAAGTACTTGTAAGAGTGAACCATCTCTATATCCATTCCTTGAATAGTGACCAGATATAGAAGGTCTTTGGTGCAGCAAAAATCAGTAACCAGTTCTTTGGTTTTGCTGATGTTAAGTTGCAGACAATTCTCTTTGCACCAAGAAACAAAGTTCCCTACCTGATTCTATACTCTGTCTCATCCCCTTTATCAATACACCCCATAACTGCAGAATCATCTGAGAATTTCTGCAAGTGACATGATCTGGTGTTACTCTGTACACTTCAGACTATAAATGTAAAATGAAAACAAGACAGGACTGTTCTTTTTGGGTGCTCCAGTATTGCTCACTTATGTATTAGAAACACAGTTGAGTCTCACAAACTGCAAACTGCAATAAGCCTTGTGGAGCAGATACAGTAGATAATTGGATTGTCCACTCCAATCTTTGTCTGATAGACAAACTGCAGTGGGTCCAGGTGGTCTACCACAAGAGGACTCATATAGTCCAGGATCAGTCTCTCAAAGGTCTGATGTGAGGTGTATGTGCCACTGGTCTGTAGTCATTAAATAAAGAGCATCATGCTTTCTTTGGAACTGGAACAATGCAGGATGTTTTCCATAGCAGTGGCACTTTCTGAAGCCTTAGGGACAGACTGAACAGGTGATAGAGGATGCCGCAAAGTTGGTCAGCACAGGCCTTGACAACTCATGGGCTGACTCCATCTGGTCCCGCAGCTTTTCCTGTGTGTAGTTCCTTAGTTTCTTAGTTGTATCCTTACTTGGTCTTCAGTTATGGACAGTCCACACTGATGATCAGAGGTGGTCTTGTCACTGGATATTCCAGTTGACGTGATAGGAGTTGTTGATGTAGAAGGGATGATGTGGTGAGACTGGTCATTGGAAGAAGGTGACAGTGTGAGGTAAAATCTATTAAAAAATTGACTTGGGGCGTTAGCTTTGTCTATGTTCCTTTCTAGCATCCGAGCTGTGGATTGCTTGAGTCCAGTAATTATACCGTCCATTGCAGACATTCTTTGTGTTATTCTGGGTGAGATTTTTTTGTTTTAACTCTTTCAGGGCTGATGTCGACTTTTGTCAAAAGGAGGAGTTGACAATGGTAATTGACTGTAAGCTTTGACAAAATCAACCGTTATGTTTTAGAAAATTAGATTCATTGGTTTGACCGAGATTTCCTGCGCTCATGTGAGTAGCAAGGCGCACACAACGGCAAAAATGGCACTGACATTTGGAGAGAGATCAAAGTGAATGCATAAAGCAAAACACTCCATGGAAGACGTTTTGCCTGTTATCTCTGAACTGGACTCGTCGGACTCAGATTTTGATACAAGTGATTGGAAACAAATGTCAGGTTCCAGCTTCAGCTGATTGGTCCCCAGCTAATCGTTGTACTGACATTGTTCGCCAGGAAGGACTGCCACTTAACAATGATAAGAGGTAGAAACCAGATTACAATGCACTGTGACTTTGACTCAGCCATGCAAAGACAGCCTGGCAGCAAGCCTGATGCATATTCTTGGCAAACTGGCAGCCACAGCATGCAGCAACAGATGTTTTATGTTGATTTCTGTGTGAAACCATTGCTTTTCAGAAACTGTTTTTTGGAGAAAATATTCAGCCCTCAAAGAGTTAAGTTTGAAATTTTAATTTCTTTACACATGCTGTACTTCCTTCAGCGCCTCTTTGTCACCAGATTTGAATGCTCTTATTTTCTCATTCAGGAGACCTTTTAGCTCCTTAGTAATCCAGGGCTTGTTTTTTGGAAAGCAACACACTGCCTTTGTTGGTACCACAGTGTCAACACAGAAGTTAATAGTCTATGATGCAGTGACAGTCCCACAGTTGTCCCTATGTGACTTGCACATTATTTCCCAGCCTGTCAATTGGAAAATGATGTTTATATAGGACTCAATTTTACTGGATGGGAGTGCAAATTTACTTTACAACATTGTATCTGTGTTTTCTTCTTTTTTTAAACTACCATATAATATGATGATGTTGTGTATAGTATATTGTGTATTGTGTTGTTTAATTCTATGTATGTTGTTATGTATTTTGATGCAACACCAAGCGAAATTCCTAGCAACTATTTTGCCTGGCAATAAAGTTCAGTTCAGTTAAAGACACACTTCTGGGTTTGTGAAAAACACTCTTGGAATAGATTAACAGGTATTATACAATGACACTTCCTGATCCATGTTTGTACATTAAATTATATTGCCATTTTGTTCCATGCATTTTCATCACAATTTTTTTTTTTTTTTTTTTTTTAAATAATGCTAGGTTAATGTCAAAATATTTAAAGTTCATTTCTGGGATTTTTTTATCACAGTGATAGCAATTCTTCGTTACTACCTAAAACTACTCAAAAATAAAAAATATAGCATCACCAGAATAACAATAAAATAGTTTAAGTGATGCAAAGTAAAACTGCACCCAGCGTACAAAGTTGAGAGCAAGGGGTTCTAAGACCATGTTTGAAACACCAATCTAGAAAAAAAGACATTTAAAAGGCAAGCCAAAATCAAAAAACATAAACACATCATAAGCAAACAAAAAGAAAACATAAACCATGACAATCAATACAAAGAATTATGTTAATCATTGAAATCCATCCAGATACATCAAACCATCTAAAACGTCCATTCCAAAGTCTAAAGGGTGATGTTCTCTTTCTAGAAAAAGTGAAGCGCTGGAATACCCAAACCGTAAACTCTGGTAGAAAATTCTGGAAAAGCTCAACTACAGACTTGCATGCAATAACCCTGGTGTGCCATTGGCCAGGGTCTCTAGGCATGTTAGAGCACCCCCTAATGGAAAGTTTTATGTTTTTTTATAACTGTTGATGTGTTAATGTGTGGCAGAGAGGGCGATCTCCCTAGTGTAACAACAAATAGGAGGTTTATAACCTTGGGGGGATTTCAGCATATGGATTATAAATAATGATAGCACCATGAACTACCTGGTTTATTTAGGCATGTGTACATTCTAGACTTGTTATTGGACATTTTCTGGCAAAACCATACTAAATATAAAAATTCAAACATTATTATACTGTATATGTACAGATGAATTAGTGAATTACAAGATATTTCTGGATGTCTCCATTAAAACAGATTCTTTAACACTAGAATTACCAGAGCCTACGAAAAAAATCTGTAAATCCGGCCCACCTTAAATCCCATCGCACCTCTCCTTCAGCGTCTTTTGTCCTGTAAATGTGCCGATAAAGACAAGCAGCAAGCAGCCTGCTATTTCATCCCCCCACTGTCACAGAATGTGCACAAAGTTCTCCCAGCTCATGCCTTGATTATCTGGGAGTGAAGTGCTGGAGTTTTAAAGTGGAAATAATAGATTGTTATTTGGAACACATATATTTCATGTGTGTTCCATTTCTACAGTAATTTGTGTAAACACATTATTAAAACAGAAACGTTTTTCATATTTTAGTAGTAAATGACAAAATGTTGGCATAAACTATATAATGTGTGAAGCCTGAAGTCCAAAGATCAAATAAACACTTTCACAAAAGGCTCCAGGATGATACAACAGCTTCCGAGGCGTAGCGGTATGATTTGCTGACTTGTACTCAAGAGTCCCCAGTTCGATCCCGACTGCCTCCTGTGTTTACCGTTTTCAGTTGTGAACTGTTCTTATATATATATATATATATATATATATATATATAATTCACTAAGTCCATGGCAAGCAAGACATGGCAAGCAAGACGCACGTAAGACAGAGCCACGCCTGCCAACAATTCACTAAGCAGCCGACCATGGCACACACAACAGAGGCCCACCCGCTAACTCTAACACTCCTCCCACGTCCATTACCTTCACATTGTTTTCCTTTTATTTCTGATCCCGTTCAACAACTATATGGTGACATCGACTTCTCAACTGTGACTCCGGAACAACTCAGTACGCGAGCTATATTAAGCGTCACCAACGAAGACTCGCTACACCTTAATGAACAAGTACTGAAACTTATCCCTACCGACGAAGTAACTTTCACCAGCGTTGTCTCCATCGTCATAGACAATCCCGCAGATCAAGTTTCATTCCCCGAAGAATTTCTTAACAGTCTTACACCCACTGACATGCCTCCGCATAAACTTAAAATTAAAATAGGTTCAGTCATCATGCTTCTCAGAAACCTCATGCCAGCAAGAAGTCTCTGTGATGGCACTAGATGGACTGTTACCAGCATTCACCACAATATACTGGAGTGTAAAACTATCGCAGCTCCTACCTCACAAGCTGTCCATATTCCCCGGATATCCCTGACCCCATCAGATTCAAATTTGCCTTTTACTTTTACACGCAGACAATTTCCTGTTAGATTGGCCTTTGCAATGACAATTAATAAGGCACAGGGACAAACTTTCAAAGCGATATGCCTGTATGTGCCAAACCCAGTTTTCAGTCACGGACAATTGTATGTTGCTCTCTCCAGAGTTCCATCTTTTCATTCACTCACAGTCGTATCCTCAAACCCATCCCATTTGGACAACTGTGTCGTTCAGAAAGTGTTTACCCATCAGTAAATAATTATGCGGCGTATGCTATGCCGCGGGTTGGCTAGTTGTTAATATTATACAGTACACACATACATTTGGTTTACGTCTGTAATAGATGGTGTACATTTATAGTACTTGTAAAAGTTACCGTTTTTTTTTTCACTTTTATTCTCTCAGTCACGATCACGATACATACTTCTGCCCTAGGGATGTGACGCTGTTAGTTTTTATTTGAAACTGGGCATAACTGTAGATGTGAGTAGTGTTTTGAGGCAATGGAACTGGACAGTCTCTGATCTGGAGGAATAAAAGCTGACACACAAACGCTGGTGAATCTGCCTTATTCGTATCTCACCATCACTTGATTTTTTTTAATTCAGTTTTATTGAGTGTTCCTGCTCACGTTGAATTAGTATGCACCTTATGGTACATGATGTCAAAGCCGCATGGATAAAAAAAAAACCAGAGACATAGGTATATATGATATTTGGAATTATTCATTTTATGACCTGTATAGTACATTTCGGAAAACATTGTGGCACGGATGCAACATTATTCATATTATTCATATTCATTCGCATAACATCTTGCGGTTGTTATCAGTGACCGCGTGTTTTTTTGATCTTGCCAGTGTCCACTTTTGGGTGCATGGGGTTGTTTCTTTTGTACTCCAGGACATGCAGAGGAAAGAATAATACAGAGAGGTCAGTTCAGCGCTGTATGCAATCATCAAATTCAAATGTTAATAGTTCCCGCACACGCAAGGACCATCCTTCCTACATTTACGATATGTGTACCTGTTACAATGTAATAAGGGCCTTCATTGACTCTATGGGGTACGTAACATATAAAAAGTCATGTTTGGGTGGTATACTCCTTTAATATTTTAGGCAAAGAGGGGAACTCGGTTGTTCATAATATGCATTCTTCATTAATCTGCAATCAGAATAGAATATGCGTTGCTCCTCCTGGAAATTCATCTCTCTGATTGGATTTATGTTCTAGTACTCTGGCATAGGCCATGTAGCGTAATCCCTTGGCAATTGGTATACATCATTTTGTCCTCTGTTTTAAGAACAGAGCTCACCAATCTAGTCGGCTAGTTCTAAGACACTGGTCTATTTTCTGTACAACACTAAATGGGGCGAATCTCCCTCTACAGTTTTCAGTGCTATCGTTATCTCCTGTAGGATCTCATTCACCACTGGCACAGTGGATTTTTCACTCCGGCAACCTTACTACAAAAACTGTCTCAACCCCAACCAGTGCTTCTGGCACTGCCTCTTCTATAGGTAGGACACATTCAGGCAGTGCTGCCCCTTCCTATTTGCAGATCACACACTGTGTTTGGGGCCTGTGATCAGAGGACCTGATGTGGAGGGCCCCTTTGGGGGTTCGCAGACCTCTGTGATCCAGGAGCTCTGCTGGATAGCCAATTGGATTGCACATTTTTGTTGCTTGGTATACTTCACTTGAGTCCAATAATTCCTCCCACAACCATAATCTTAACAATAGTGTAATTGGGCGTATCTTGTAACATCACTGATATATAATGCAAAGCGACAACCTCCTCAACACAGCAGAACTCTGTTCTTGTTGTTGTTACATCACGTCACAATTGATACTGTTAGGTATATCAAGTAACGAAGAGTAACAATACACTGATACCCTGAACCATTATTATATATAATGGTTATATATATATAGTTTTATATATATATATATATATATATATATATATATATATATATATATAATAGAATAATATATTATGGTAATATTATAATAGCATTAATTTATAATATATAATGTAATATATAATAATATAATATTAACTCAGACCTTGCGCAGAAGCTCTCGTGTGATGACCTCATAACTGACCTTTCCTTCAGAAACAGAAAATATGTGATGTTGTGATAATGCAATGAAGATACTAAAGAAATCCTAAAACATTCACTTTCAAGTTTTGATTATTTTTTAAAAAGTGTTTGTATTTGTGTGAATCATTGTTTAGTTAGTATTTATTTATATATGTATTGTTCAAATTAAAGCTGTTATAAGAAATATTAATGTAGTGGAATCAGGGAGGGGAGGGGCATTGGGGCCCAAGAAGATTCTACTTAGGGTCCTAGTTTAGCTAGGTGCGGCACTGCATCCAGGTATTCCTTAAAGTGCTCATTACGCCTCTCGATGGTACCCCTAGTTTAAACCATCATTTCATGTTTGCTGAGTACAGCCTTGCTAATGTCCTAAGAATCCTTCTTGTGTTGTTGAATGCTTTACCATTACCTTTTAGAGGCCATCCAAAAGTAATTGTTTTATTGCTTCAGTAAATTTCAACCACACAGTCTTTCAGTTTCACTACTCTTTTAGTGCTAGTACATCTCAGTCAAATATACAGATTCTCCTATGACCAAAGCACAGAAAATATTTTAATTTGACATTTTTTACTTTTATTTTTCAAATGCAGAACATTACAAAGGCATGTTTCTCTATCAAAGAAATAACAGATAAAACAATTTGCTTTAAAATCAGTCCAGAGAAAGCTAAAGGAAAATAGAACAATCACAAGTCCTGCATACTTATTCTAAAATTATATTAGTAAATTCTTGCCATGTTTTCAAAATGTTTTCAATATATCCTTTCAGACAGAATTTGATTCTTTCTAATTTAAGATAATATAGAACATCCCTTACCCACTGAGTTATAGAGGTTGGGAGGGGTTTCCTCCAGTTAAGCATGAAAAGACTATGTTCTAGGAGTGTGGTTTAAGATACTACAACCAATTTCTCCATATGCACTTTAATTCTTTCTAGGAGTGCACCAGATATCATCTTTAATGGATTAGGAATGACTATGACACCGACGCTGTCAAAGAAACATGTAAAGATATTTGTCTGGGATGATGTTAATTTAGTGCATTCCCAAAACATTTGGCCTAGTGATGCTGGTACTAGATGGAAAAAGTTAGATCTTGCCCTAGGTACATTTTAGATGATTTTTAATTATAATTATAGAATGCTTGGTGCATATAGAACTAGAGTGTATTCTATGTATGGCTGACTTCCATTCCTTTTATGAGATACTAATTGAAATGTCCCTCTCCCAACATTCCCTTGGATCATTGGAGGGTAATTCTTTGAAATATTGTTGAAATGCTGTCTGAGCAGCCTCTGGGATAGATATGAAATGTGGAAAATAGGGTAGGTTTCTTTTGACAAAATTTCTAATTTGTAAATAGTTGAAAAAGTATGTAGCTAGAAAATTAAATTTCTACACATGATTGTTCATAAGATGCATATACATTGTCTATATAATGATGCCATTCATCCGTCTATCTTCCAAATCCACTGTATCCTGGAAAGGGTTGCAGGGAAGCTCGTGCTTATCTCAGCAAGCATAGGGTACAAGGCAGGAACAGTCCCTTGACAGAGCTCTAACCCATCACAGGGTGAACACACAGACACACACCCACATAACAGGGCCAATTTAACATTGCTAATCTACCTAACGTGTCTGGATTGTGGAAGGAAACTGGAGCATCCAAATCTAAGTTACTTACACTTAATAGTTTTGAGAAGGATGATTATTGTGTATAAGATCAACAGGTAAATGTTTCTCTACCTTGAAATGCATTCTATATTTGCTCCATATTTTAAGTAATTGGAGGCCGACTGGGTTGCTGGAAAAATTGATGATAGAAAGTAGAGACTGGAGTATGCTGGAAAAATTGGTGATATAAAGTAGACTGGACCACAGAGCAGGACATACAAACAAGATTTAGAACAAGATTTGTTTTCCTTTGGAAAACCAGACTGTTGCTAATTCATCAGTTCTGCACATTTCCAAACCTTTATTATGCATTCATTTGCGACCCAGTAGTCAAATTGAAAGTTAAGTAGCGCCATGCACCTTCTGCTTTAGATCTTTAAAGAGTGGCCTTTTGGATGTGTCACCACTTCGAATTCCAGGAGAATGATTTTATGAGTACATCAAATTTCTTAGAGAATGATTTGTTAACATATAGCAATGCCATGGGATAGATATGACAACTTAAGACATGATATTAATTTTGGTAGTATTAACTCCCTGCTAAGGTGAGATGGAGGGAAGACCATCTGTTAACATCTTGTTTGACTTTTTTTCCATTGCACTTCTAAAAGTGTGCTGAAAAAAGATCTTTATATTTACTCATGGTTGTTATCCCCAGATATTTAAACTGATGTGTTACAGAATTCATTAGGAAAAGCACACTTTCATTTAAATTAATTTTGAATCCAGTGATCTTATAACATTCTCTATGTGGTCTGTGTTTTAAGCTTAGATCACTCCGGTAATCAGTTATCCCTCTTAATACAAAGAGTCTCCGAGACACAGGTCTTTTCTTGTGCTTACTTCCTCTTTTATTATTTTCTCGCGCATCCCGATGATGTCACACACTCAAATTACAATTCAACCATATATGGTCTGTCACATCCTGCTGACCATATATAACATATTGTAACATCTTTCCTTTTTTTTTTTTTTATATTGTATACTAGAAACAACATAACATTACAACTTGTTCATCACAACATAACAGTGTATACTCAAAATTATACTTCAGTGTCTTAAGATCAGTCAAACATATTTAAACAAAATCTCTCAAGTGTGTTGGTCTCTTAACTATTCTGCCACTTCTAGTTATCACAACGCTGTTGCTGGTGTCTGAATGGTTTGTGCGAGTTATGCATGACTCTGCTACTGCCTTTGAATGTCCGTCATTTGGATGATTAGTCTGCTCCTGCTTGACAGTTGTGTTCTGTGTGTCTGCTCTCTGTGGTCCTCCCGGCACAGTCCTGAGATGTTTCCGATTTCTCCGTACAACAGTTCCATTTTCCAACTTGACAGTATATGATCGGTTATTGGTCATTCTTTCCACCTTTGCCGGTGTCCAATGTGCTTTACGCTTCGTGTCCAACTGAACACTTACTTGTTCACCCTCCTTCAGAGGTCTAAGATCTTTCGCTCCTCTGTCGTAGTAGTAGGCTTGTTTGCGTTGGTTGACTTCTACCGCATGCTCTGTGTTCACAACACCTGGCTGCAGGAGGCTGTCCCGTGTCGGCAGTAATGTCATAGTTCTTCTGCTCATGAGTCTTTGAGCAGGACTGGCATTGAATCCCTGGGATGGAGTATTCCTGTGCTCTAGTATAGCCAGGTATGGATCCGCTTTCGCTCTCGTAGCTTTTCCCATGAGCTGTTTGGCCGTCTTAACCGCCGACTCGGCTTTGCCATTGCTTTGCGGATATGCAGGAGACGATGTCACATGCCTGAATTCCCAAGCTATGCGAAACTGTTTGAATTCCTGAGAGCTGTATTGTGGCCCGTTATAAGAGATTACTGTATCTGGGATCCCGTGTCGTGCAAAATGGGCCTTCAGCTTGTGTATCACTGTGCTTGAGCTGGTATCTGGGAGATAATCAATTTCCCAAAAGTTGGAGAAATAATCAACTGTGATGAGATATGCTCTGTTGTTGCATGAAAATAAGTCTGTCCCGACTTTTGCCCATGGTCTTACCGGAATGTCATGTGCGCACATTATCTCTTTCTGCTGTCGCATATCCACAGTTCTGCAAACAGCACACTTCCCTATGTATTCTCTAATAGCAGCACTCATCCCAGGCCAATATACACAGTCTCTTGCTCTTCGTAAACAGCTTTCCATACCTAGATGTGACGCATGAATTCTCTCCATGATCTCTGTTCTCAGCTTTACTGGTATTAGAGCTCTCTCTCCTCTAAAAATCACTCCTTCTTGTTCACTAAGCTCTTCTCTTATCGAAAAGAATTGTCTTACCTCTTCTTTCACCTGAGTTTTCTCCTCTGGCCATCCCTGAGCTATCACTTGCTGCAACATCTGAAATGTCTCATCCTTAGCAGTTTCTCTCTGTATCTTTTGTAGAATCCCCTCTGATATGGGTAGGTACTGCAACATGTTGATTGTCTCAATTTCTGTCTCCACTGATCCTTCTGCAGCACACTCTGGTAGGTACGCTCTGCTGAGAGTATCCGCTAGGTGCATCAGTCGACCTGGCACATAGACAACATTAATGTCATATCGTTGCAGTCTCAAAAGCATTCTCTGTAATCTCTTGGGTGCATTAAGCAATGGCTTTCTTATGATGGTTTCCAAGGGTTTGTGGTCTAAATGTACTTCTACTTTCCTGCCATAGGTGTACTGGTGAAATTTCTCCATTCCAAAAAGAATTGCTAGGCATTCTTTTTCAATTTGTGCATATCCTTTTTCTGTGGCTGAAAGGGCTCTGCTGCTATAAGCGACTGGTTGTCCTGCCTGCAAAAGTGCTGCACCCAGGCCTGTCTCAGAGGAGTCACATTGAAGAACCAGGTCATCTTCTGGATTGTAGTACTTCAAAACAGGTGCTGAGGCAATCGTTTGTTTCAATTTGTTGAATGCGTCTTCCTGTACCTCAGTCCACTCCCAAATCACGTCTTTGTGTGTCAGTTGCCTCAATGTGTCACAGGTGTCTGATAAGTGTGCACAAAATTTGGACAAATAGTTCACCATACCTAATAATCTCTGAAGTCCCTTCACATCTAATGGCCTGGGCATCTCCAATATGGCTGTCACCTTCTCTGGATCAATCTTTAGTCCTTCGGAAGTCAGTCTGTGTCCAATGTATGGCACCTCTTTCTGTCTTAGCTTGAGTTTGTTAAAGTTTAGTTTGATGTTTCTGTCTCTACAACGGTCCAGAAGTAGTCTTAGTTTTATGTCATGGTCTATCTCAGCTGCCTCATTGTTGTCGCCTTCCCCACAGACAAGGATGTCATCTGCTTTATCCGAATTCCTGGAAGCCCCTCCAATGCCTGAGTCAACCTGTGCTGGAACACTTCTGGAGCCGGGCTGAGTCCCATGGGCATTCTAATCCATCTATACCTGCCACATGGTGTTGCGAAGGTAGTGAGGTAGCTTGACTCTTCTGAAAGCCTTATGTGCCAGAACCCGTCCTTCACGTCACACACTGTAAAAACTCTCGCTTTGGTCAGATCGGGGAGAACATCATCTATGGTGGGCAAGGGAAAATGTTGACGTCTCAGAGCTTTGTTTAGTGGTCTTGGGTCAATACAAATTCTGAGTTTTCCTGATGCTTTCTTCACCACCACCATACTGCTAATCCAATCCGTGCTCTTTTCCACCTGAGCTATAATGCCTCTCTCTACAAGACTTCCCAGCTCATCTTTTAGAAGCTTCATTAGTGCCACAGGAACTCTTCGCTTTGGAAGCCTCACCGATTTCACTGTAGGATCCACCTCTAGGTTATATTCTCCTTCCAAGCATCCATCCCCCTCAAATACATCAGCATACTCCCTATGCATGTCGCTCTTGTCCCATGGTTCCTTTTCTCTGCGTCTTTCTGTGGTAACAATAATATCAATTGCCATAATATTTTCATGCTGTATTCTTACCAGATCCATTGCTTGCACGGTCTTGTTTCCCAGCAGGGGCATTGACGAGGTTTTCTCCACTACAATAAACTCCAGCCGGTACAGTTTTCTGTTTCTCGGGTTTCTTATTTTTATTCTGCATTTTCCGACTGGTTTCAGGGTGCTCTTATTATACATGACCAGAATCTGTTCAGTCTTTTCCATCACTGTGTCAGGGTTTAGCAGCTGAACGGGGATTACGTTACAACTGGCTCCGCAATCTAGTTGAAATTTTACTAGTCTTTCTCCTATCAACATGGTTGCAAACAGTTGTTTGTCCTGTTTGTCCTCCCTCATTTGCGAACTAAGGCTTAGGATTTCCTGAAACGGTTCCTCTTCTATTTCTGCTACACTGTGTATTTCTTTTCTCTTAATCTCTTTTGTTTTGCATGTGGCAGCAAAATGGTTCCGTTTGCCACATTTTCTGCATTGCTTTCCATAAGCTGGACAACTCAGTTTTTTCCACTCATGCTGTTTTCCACAGAATTTACACTTAGATGTTAGTGTTTGTTTGGCACCCTGAACTCGTTGGAGTCTCTGTACTGTGTGCACTTCTTCAACTTTCTGTCCCTCGATGGTCATCACATTCTCTTTTGACAGTTCTGATGCTCTACAAATCCTTACGCATTTCTCAAGCGTCAGGTCTGACTCTCTTAATAGACGTTCTCTCACTTGTGAGTTCAGTATGCCGCACACAATTCGGTCTCTAATCAGTGAATCTTTAGCCGAACCAAAATTGCACATGTCCGCCAGCACTTTCAAATCAGTAATATACTTGTCAATCATTTCGTCTGAGTTCTGATTTCTGGAGAAAAATTTGTACCTTTCTACTGTTTCGTTCGGTGCCGGATTGCAGTGGTTTCTAAACGCGGTTAACAGCCATTCCAACGTCAGTTCACCGGCAGCCGGGCGGGCAGCGCCTAGCGTCTTACTCAGTTCCCTCCCGGTTTCTCCGATTAGATATTGGAAAACTTTTACCTTCGTCTTGTCATCCGCATCTGTAAGCGATAAATCAATGTACAGGGAAAACTCCTCTTCCCATGCTTTCCAAGCTTTTGGTATGTTCATTGCATTTCAGTCAAAATTCGCTGGAGGCTTCAATCCGAAAGCACCCTCCATGCTCGGCGCGCGTTTCCCTTAATCGCTTTTTTTTTTTTTTTCTTCCGAAGCAATTTACCTCAGTCTTTCACTTTTCTTATTGGTACTTTACCGCTGCCACCATGTTTTAAGCTTAGTTCACTCTGGTAATCAGTTATCCCTCTTAATACAAAGAGTCTCCGAGACACAGGTCTTTTCTTGTGCTTACTTCCTCTTTTATTATTTTCTCGCGCATCCCGATGATGTCACACACTCAAATTACAATTCAACCATATATGGTCTGTCACATCCTGCTGACCGTATATAACATATTGTAACAGTCTGTATGAAACATGTTGTAGTAAGAATTTTCTTGAAAAACCAGTAATTACTGCTTAATAGAATTTTTGGTGTAAAATTTTATTTTCACCAGCTTGTATGAATGTTGTTAAAAATAATGGAGCTAACTTAGTGAGAATGTTTTTTTTCAAAATTCACTGGGTAGCCATTAGATAGATAGATAAATAGATAGATACTTTATTAATCCATCCATCCATCCATCCATCCATTGTCTCCCGCTTATCCGAGGTCGGGTCGCGGGGGCAGCAGCTTGAGCAGAGATGCCCAGACTTCCCTCTCCTCGGCCACTTCTTCTAGCTCTTCCGGGAGAATCCCAAGGCGTTCCCAGGCCAGTTGAGAGACACAGTCCCTCCAGCGTGTCCTGTCTTCCCCGTGGCCTCCTCCCGGTTAGACGTGCCTGGAACACCTCACCAGGGAGGCGTCCAGGAGGCATCCTGATCAGATGCCCGAGCCACCTCATCTGACTCCTCTCGATGCGGAGGAGCAGCGGCTCTACTCTGAGCCCCTCCCGGATGACTGAGCTTCTCACCCTATCTTTAAGGGAAAGCCCAGACACCCTGCGGAGGAAACTCATTTCAGCTGCTTGTATTCGCGATCTCGTTCTTTCGGTCACTACCCATAGCTCATGACCATAGGTGAGGGTAGGAACATAGATCGACTGGTAAACTGAGAGCTTCGCCTTGCGGCTCAGCTCCTTTTTCACCACGACAGACCGATGCAGCGCCCGCATTACTGCGGATGCCGCACCGATCCGCCTGTCGATCTCACGTTCCATTCTTCCCTCACTCGTGAACAAGACCCCGAGATACTTGAACTCCTCCACTTGGGGCAGGAGCTCGCTACCAACCTAACTTTATTAATCCCAAGGGGAAATTCACATTTTACATTTGGGCCTGTAGCTTTGCCACTTTGGAATGAGTTTATAGCATTCTGCAATTCTGGAAGTGTCAGAGGTTTGTGAATTTCTTCTGCACTAAGAATATCAAGTTGTGGTATTTGTGTTTTATCAAAAAATTCCTTAGCGTTTGTCTTACCTTCTTTATGCTAAGAAGACTATAAAGACTTGCAGTACTCCTTAAATGTGTAAATGATCTCTTTTTGGATAATGAGAGAACTCTTTAATCCACCAGAATAGCTCCTGTAATAAAACCACCCAGTACACTTGGAAACGAGACCACATGTATGGGGCGGGGGGGCTGGGAGACGGGATATCTTCACCGATAGCATCTCGTATCCTAATTTGTGAACTTCTGACTTAATTCCTGTTATGTACCTGTTGTTTGTGGAGTTATGTTTAAACTATTTGTCTTGTCTGTTAATATTGAAATATACCCTTTTTCTTTTCTTTAATACTTTTCATCATTTGCTGATTTGGGACTTGTGGTAAGTGGGTCAAATAGGACGAGTGTTGGTCATGGAACCCTGAAAGATTTCTATAAAGTAAATTAGATACTAATGCTATTAGTATAGTGTTGTTCAGATTGTGTGGCTGCTCTGGGCTTAGTTGTTCTCTCGGGGTAGTGGTGTGTCTATCTATCTATCTATCTATCTATCTATCTATCTATCTATCTATCTATCTATCTATCTATCTATCTATCTATCTATCTATATACATACATATATATATATATGTATATATGTGTATATATATATATATATATATATATATATATGTATATATATATATGTGTATATATATGTATATATATATATGTGTATATATATATATATATGTATATATGTGTATATATATATATATATATATATATGTATATATGTGTATATATATATATATATATATATATGTATATATGTGTATATATATATATATATATATATATGTATATATGTGTATATATATATATATATATATATGTATATATGTGTGTATATATATATATATATATATATATATATATAAGTGTGTCAGGTGGCCGGGTGTGGTCATCAGCCGCCTGCCTATTTAAGGAGCCGCCTCCCCTCATTAAGGACTGGAGTCGGGTGAGGAGAAGGACGAGGTCTAGGAGGCGGCGGCAAGGAGAGGCCTGAAGAGAAAGAGAAAGAGAGAGACGGCTGTATGTGAAGCCTGGACATTGGGAGACTGTTGGGGTTTGTTTGTGTGGCACTTGAACTTTGTATATAGTGTAAACTAGCAAAATACCCGCGCTTCGCAGCGGAGAAGTAGTGTGTTAAAGAGGTTATGAAAAAAAAAGGAAACATTTTAAAAATAACGTAACATGATTGTCAATGTAATTGTGTTGTCATTGTTATAACTGTTGCTGTCTTTTTTATATATATATATATATATATATATATATATAATATATATATACATATATATTATATATATAATATACACACACACATAAACATTTATATACATATACATATATATACATATCTACATATACACATCTACATATATATACACACATACATAAACACACACATAAGACTTACTGACTGAAACGGGCTTTCATTGACAATCATGTTACGTTATTTTTAAAATGTTTCCTTTTTTTTTCATAACCTCTTTAACACAGTACTTCTCCGCTGCGAAGCGCGGGTATTTTGCTAGTGTATATATATATATATATATATATATATATATATATATATATACATATACACACATACATGCAGTTTTAATAACACAGAAATCAATATAAACATTAACATCATTATCATATGAGAATATGAAGTAATATATAAGAAGCACATTTCATATAAATATAAATTATTAAACAGTAAAATCTTCTTCTGTAATTTGCTACCGTGGCAATTTGTGTGTCTGTCCAGGATTTTAAATGACCTGTAGCTCGCAAACCGTTTCACCTATACACTTGAAATGTGGTACACATATAGTACGTCACGTCTACTATCCGCTTTATGGGTGATGATCGTTTTACTCTTTTTATCTTTATTTTATTTTATTGTAGAATCAACTCCTATCTGCGCACACCAGGGCAGCCGTGGGCGGATGCGTATGGTGTATTCACTCCATGTTATCGTGCATTGCGCTGTCAGTGGTATTTTCATAAAAGAATTTGAACAACATATAAGAAGCGTATAAATTATTAAACAGTAAAACATTAAAATTTAAGAAGTAAAGTTACATTAAGTACTACTGCAGTGCCTTCGGGTATACCTCATTTTTTGTTTGCCCATTACATGGTTAAATGTATAAATTTTTTGGTGCACCTACCCGAGAACACGAGACATATAACAGAGCGTGGGAGAAGCATGGATTTTAAACACGCGTTGAGTTCATCTGCTGGTCTCCCTCGTGGAATAACTGGTAATGTTTGACTAAAATGTACAGCGAGTAAAACGACATTACCTCCTATTTTTTTTTTTACGATCTCTGAGATCTTGCTTTTTTCGGTTCAAGGCTTCATAAGCTCTTTTATGTTGTATGGTGTACTTATCCCAAACCATCATCTTTGAATGTTGCAAGACTTTCGCCTTGTATGTAGATCGGGGTAATTACATTCATTGCATTCCTAGTCTGAATCACAATGTGATTGTATGGGTGGTTACCTGGCACTGTAGGGTTGCCACCCGTCCTTTAAAATACGGAATCGTGCCGCGTTTGAGAATGAAATTGCGCGTCCCGTTTTGAATCAATACTGGACGGGATTTATCCCGTATTTTTTTTATCATTTTTTTTTTTAAAGCAGCGTCTCATGCAAATCATCCCACACGCATTTTATGAAGATGCCTCCTTTCCTAGTTTTGATTGGGTAATACTTGATGTCATCGTTAGTTTGATTGGTGTTTTTAACTGTCCAGTGAGGAGGGCGTGTCTTTTAAGTACAGTCTGCAAAGTGTTGGCACTGAGATGTGGCGTCAGCGCCATAGTTGAAGCCCCTAACGTTGCGGTCAGCAAGTCGGCTAACATCCGCCATGTGCCGTCTTTCAGTTGCGAGAAGCAGATCATAGAATGGTTGAAACTGTTGCCCCTAACGTTGCGCCACGGCGTGTGGTTCATTTATACCTCTTGTCTTCTCATTAAACTTTTATCTCGCGAATATGTTATTGCAATCCGCAGCGGGAGCGTTTCTATAAAGTTAATTTAAACTTACGTTTTACACCGTGCTTTGTTTCCCTTATGAACATGCTTGTATGCTTAACTCGCTCCGTTCTCAATTGTTTAATAAATTTTTTGGTCTTCGCTGTTTGCGGCTGTTCCTCCATTTCCCCCTACTTCGTTGTTTTATCTCGCGAATATGTTATTGCAATCCTTAACGGGAGCGTTTCAATAAACTGATTGAAAATAGTTTTGCATTTACCTTTTTAGTAAAAGGCGAGCTTTTAAGCCTGAGAAATCACCGCTTAAATGCACACGTTTAATTGGACATGTGTTAATATGTATGGTTACACAGTATTAAAAGACAGTGAACAACGTCAGTTACCTTTGTTCCCGCGTTTGATAAAAGGTGAGCTTTTAAGCCTGAGAAATCACCCCGTAAATGCACACGTTTAATTGCACATGTGTTAATATGTATGCTTACACAGTATTAAAAGACAGTCAAAAATTAACGTCATTTACCTTCGTTCCCGCATGTGACTCGTGCTGTAAATCTCTTCCTTGTTTTTAGTTCACGTGATTACGTAGGAGGCGTGATGACGCGATACGTGACTCCGCCTCCTCCATTACAGTGTATGGACAAAAAATATGTTCCAGTTATGACCATTACGCTTTGAATTTCGAAATGAAACCTGCCTAACTTTTGTAAGTAAGCTGTAAGGAATGAGCCTGCCAAATTACAGCCTTCCACCTACACGGGAAGTTGGAGAATTAGTGATGAGTCAGTCAGTGAGTGAGTGAGTCAGTCAGTCAGTGAGGACTTTGCCTTTTATTATTATAGATAAACGTGTGGTGGTGCAACGTACCATGTCTGCCTGTCTGTGTCCGGGGCCCTCCATTCACAACAGTCATGTGGAAAAGTTTGGGAACCCCTCTCAGCCTGCATAATAATATACTCTACTTTCAACAAAAAAGATAACAGGGGTATGTCTTTCATTTCCTAGGAACATCTGAGTACTGGGGAGTTTTCCGAACAAAGATTTTTAGTAAAGCAGTATTTAGTTGTATGAAATGAAATCAAATGTTAAAAACTGGCTGGGCAAAAATTTGGGTACCCTTGTAATTTTGCTGATTTGAATGCAAAATGCTGATTACTTGCAACACAAAATTGGTTGGATTAGCTCGTTAAGCCGTGAACTTCATCGACAGGTGTGTCCAATCAAGAGAAAAGATATTTAAGTGGTCAATTGCAAGTTGTGCTTCCCTTTGACTCTCCTCTGAAGAGTGACAGCATGGGATCATCAAAGCAACTCTCAAAAGATTTGAAAACTAAGATTGTTCAGTATCAAGGCTACAAAAAGCTGTCAGTTTCAACTGTAAGGTATGTAATCAGGAAATGGAAGGCCACAGGCACAGCTGCTGTTAAACCCAGGTCTGGTAGGCCAAGAAAAATACAGGAGCGGCATATGCGCAGGATTATGAGAATGGTTACAGACAACACACAGATCACCTCCAAAGACCTGCAAGAACATCTTGCTGCAGATGGTGTATCTGTACATCGTTCTACAATTCAGCGCAATGAACATCTGTATGGCAGGGTGATGAGAAAGAAGCCCTTTCTGCACTCACGCCACAAACAGAGTCGCTTGTTGTATGCAAATGCTCATTTAGACAAGCCAGGTTCATTTTGGAACAAAGTGCTTTGGACTGATGAGACAAAAATTGAGTTATTTGATCATAACAAAAAGCGCCTGCTACCTACTGTTAAATTTGGTGAAAGTTCCATCATGCTTTGTGGCCAAAGTCTGAATTACTAGAAATGACCAGCATATATGCTACTTTGGCTGGCCATTTCATGAAGTGGCGAGAACTTCCTGTCTAAAATCCGATGAGCTGATGTAAGACTGTCCGCTCAAGGTGCGAAGATGCTTACAAATTTCAGATGCAGATTCAAAAGTGAGTTTTCCATTCTGCACAAGAAGCTGCTCAAGGTGGGTCTTGTTCAGAAAACGGACGCCACTTGAGATGGCCTTCCCCTTGCCCAAACACTAACCTTAAGGTCAATAAAATAGGTCCCTGATGTTAAGTCACTATTTTAGGGCTAAAATGATAACAGAAATGTGAAACCTACTTATATACCTAATCTTAATTATTGTGAATAAACCAAGTGGCGTCCGCTTTCTGAACAAGAGCCGCCAAGGCTACACTCGATGCAATTGCACTACTAAGTGCGCAACAAATCGCTGCTCATGCCTTTTTTATTCCGACTTTGGCTGATCGCCCCATGCCATTTCACAAACTGGCTGGCCAAATCCTGAAATCGAGGAAAAGATCGGACATTGGCCGGTCAATTTACAGTGACATTGGCCATTTCCCGATTTGGCCAGACACTTCCCGCTTTGGCCAATTTCGGATTTTGGCCGTAACCTACACACATATATGTATGTACTGTATGTATGTGTGTGTGTATATGTGTATATATATCTATATATATATATATATATATATATATATCTATATATATATATATATATATATATATATATATATATATATATATATATATATATAGGGTGGTGCCTGTACATTTACTGAGCCCTGTTTGGCAGCACATTTGAAACACTCAGATGTGCTGCTGGAAGATGCTCGTTGGACACCTGGAGTGCTTCCAGCTGGCCTATAAACGGAGCCAGCTGCCACTGCTCGGGGAGCCAGAGATGGGAGGAGGTGGATGAAGCTTGCCAAAAGAGGAGTGGAAGCGGAAACAGAGAGAGATGAAGAGAAGAAAAGTACTGTGAACTGTACTTTGGTGCTTTCTATAGTGCTGTGCTCTGGGGAGCGAGGAAACAGCACTCCATGTGTGTAAATAAAAGTGTGTTGTGTGCTGAACTTGTGTCTCCGCCTGTCTGTGTTGGGGTTGGGGTGGCTGGAGTGCCTGGTATTCCACTATATCTTTACATATATATAGAGAGAGAGTAAAATATACAGGGGCGGGGAAAAGTAGGTTTGCAGTTGTTCATATGGAAAAAGACATGTATGTTATGATTGCTACACTCAAGCACACTTTAATAATAATAAGAAGAAGAATACAAATAAATAATACAATAATTAATAAGTAATACAGTAATAAACTGTGTTTCACGTACTCACAACTGTATATATTGATGCTAATGCGGTGTGTTGACATAATCAAGACTGTCCAAGTTGGAATTCTTTTATGACTTTGGCAAAATCACCCATTTTAAAGGGTCCCCTGAAGCTGCTCATTTGCATATGAATGTCAAGTCATACTGTGGGTGACTGATCCCCAGAATAATGTAACTTGTCAGCAGCATTGCAATATTATATAATTATAATATTATATAATTGCATTCACCATCCGTTTTCCTAACCCGCTTATCCTGGTCAGGGTTTCAGGGCAGCCGGAGCCTGCTGTTAATAAAAACAAAGCCAGTGGTCAGAAGTAGTTCATGTCAGAAGAAGAGGAGTTGCTACAGGGAGATACTGTAAAAGACAATCAATTTTTGGTAAAAAAAAAAAAAACTATCCATCCATCCATCCATTTTCCAACCCGCTGAATCCAAACACAGGGTCACGGGGGTCTGCTGGAGCCAATCCCAGCCAACACAGGGCACAAGGCAGGAACCAATCCTGGGCAGGGTGCCAACCCACCGCAGGACACACACAAACACACCCACACACCAAGCACACACTAGGGCCAATTTAGAATCGCCAATCCACCTAGAACTTGTTTAATTATTCAATTGACATTCTAAAGTTGGCAATAGTAAAAGGGCATTTGCAGAATGAGAATGTAAAGATGTTAGCAGTACAATTATAACAACAAATGTCCAACCACTAGTTTTTTTAAGCATTTTACCCTTTTTGTTAAATCTAGGCTTTTTTTTACCTTGGTCAAGATAAAGCTGGGTTTCCTTTTATCATTTAAAACTGTAATGGTGGATATTGTTCATTTTTGTATGTCTAAATTGTTCTAGTAGGTTTGTAGGTGTGTTTGGTATTCAGGTACCCACAGGATGTGCTGTTCTCTAGGTATTGCTGTCCAAATGTAACCCACTATGTAGTGAAAGTATTCATTGATAACTATCATATTCATATTAGACAGAGTGATTTATCCAGTCTATTAGTAAAATATGAGAAGTGGAATCTTAACAGTAAAGAGAACCTAGCAATTGTCTGACTCACACAAGATAATTTTATCTTTTGACCAAAACCAACCTGAGACAGAATCAAAAGTCAAAACAATACAGACGTCCAAACCAGAATTGCTCTTAATTAAAATCTGATTTTTTTTTTTTTTGTTCCTCTTTTGGATACTTACTACTATGAGCAGCCATCTTCTCTATCATAGCTGCCATCTTCTATATCATAGCTGTCATGATGTCATGGACCACAAGGCATGCACATCATGTGCCTAGCAACAGTGCAGCTTCATAGCGAACAGACACAAAATGGCACTCATAGAAAGACCATCTTACAAAGTGTAATTGCCCTCAACTGAATAATAATTAAAAATATAAAAATATGAATATTAAACATGCAATTTTACAAAACCAAGCCCTAAAGAGACAAATTCTTAACTAACATTTCCTGACAGTAACCAGTTAATAGCTTACAAGTTCAAAACAGTGGCTAAAGAGGATTCCATGCCTTGCTCAAAAACCACTATCAGTTTCACCTTCTGAAGTTAGAGGTCAGTATGTTTATGTTTGTATAGATGACAGAGTTGGCATCTAGAAAAAAAATTCACACCTCTGCCACAGACCGAAATTTCAGTTTCATAGTTAGAAGTCAGAGTCTGCTTAAGCATTGGTTATGTGTGTATTGTGGTATTAACTCAGTCACTGTGGTACCTGATATTTTTTTTATCTAAAAATTGTAATTGTCAAATTCTCTTCTATAATTTGAACTTGCCTTTAAAAAAGATTCTGATTTTTTAATAATTTTCTTTCCTTTTTTGAGAAGGAGAAATGTTTATTTTTTTCTCTGCATTTTGTCACTGTAGCCGTATTTTTATGTGATGTAATGTTACTTTAACATTTTAAATAGCCTTGCAGACATGGGGAGCACATGCAAACTTCACACAGACCATGAGAGGGTGTGCAATGTGAATTCAGACACCCTATTCTGAGAATATGGAACCAACTTAGAAAGCATTTTAAGATGGAAAATCTTTTATCTGTGGCACCTCTGCAAGAGAACCACCTCTTTCAACCCTCGCAAACATATCCAGTTTTTAATACCTGGAAAAGATTTGGGATTAAATTGCTCAGAGATATTTATATAGACAATATCTTTGCATCCTTTGAACAATTACATTCCAAATTCAACCTCCCAGCTACACATTTCTTCCACTATCTTCAAATTAGAAACTTTGTTAAACAGAAACTGCCCGATTTTCCTCATCTCATACCCTCCACCATGCTGGAAAAAATACTGCTCAATTTCGAGGAATTAGACACCATTTCCGCATTATATAAAATCTTTTTAGAGTCCCTTCCTTTCAAAAGATCCAAGAGGACATTGGGAAAAAGATCTCTTAATCAATATATCAGAAAAGGAGTGGAAGGTAGCATTGCAGAGAATTCACTCAAGCTCCATATGCGCAGAGCATAGAATTATTCAACTAAAAATTATATATCGAGCTCATCTGTCTCGCTTAAAACTGTCCGAAATGTTTCCAGGGCAAGATCCAACCTGCGAATGCTGCAACCAAGCTCCTGCCTCACTGGGTCACATGTTTTGAGCCTGCACCAAATAAACATCATTTTGGACCAAAATTTTTAAGTGCCTTTCAGACAGCCTTGGTGTCACAATCCCTCCTAACCCATTAACAGCTGTGTTCGGTGTTCTTCCAGACAGACTTGAAGTGGAGAAGGACAAGCAAACGGTGATTGCATTCACTACACTTTTGGCACGCAGACTTATTTTGATAAATTGGAAGAATCCTAACTCTCCTCTGATAAGTCAGTGGGAAACCGATGTTTTATATTATTTGAAATTGGAAAAAATCTAATTCTCAGTTAGAGGATCTGTACAAAATTTTTTCAAAACCTGGCAGGATCTAATCAATAATATTTTAGAATAAGAAGAAATAATTATTTCCGCATTTCTTTCCCTTCTCCATTTTTTATTTACCTATATATATTTTTTCCTTTCTTTTGTTTATTTTTGCCCTATTAAAAAGCCCTAAGCAATTCTCCTTTGGCCATGCTCTCCTTCTCAAGGGTGGGGTTTGATTTGTCTTCAATTCTTTTTTGTATAAATTGATCTATTTGTATGGAATGATTACAATAAAATTAATAAATAAAATAAAAAAAAAATAAAAAAAAGAATTCAGACACCCTAGTAAAATCTTCTGCTCCTCATCTTCTCGCTAGCTCCAGGCTCTACATTAGACAGTGGCAAAGCAAAAGCACAACAACAGATGCATGCAGTGACAAATGCCCAGAAGAAAAATGTGTGCAGCTAGTAGATGACCATTGGAGTTAATGTTATATATTTTTAAGGTATACTTTTTTATAAAGAGAGTGTAAATGATATGAAAATGTGGCTAAATAAAACATATAATGTTGAGAGAAACCCCACACACATAAAGAGAAACCCCAGAATCTTGTAAATAAAAGGATAACTATACTGTGTAATTTGTAATAATTTGTAGTCTGTGTAATACCACTTTATGAGCAATCCTTCGCAAAAAGCCTAAAAGCAGAACCCATCTATTTATCACCTAATACTGATAACCTGGACATATCTTGATTTGATCTTGGTATGTCCAAAAATCCATATCATACTGTAATTAAAAATTCTAACAGTTTTTGTAGGTACTGGTATAATGTATTTGTATATACTTTTTCAGACTGAAGTGTAATTTTTAAAGAAATAACACATGTATTAATGATTAACTGTTCACACAGACATAACTCATTATGTGTCAAAATGTTTTTAATGCTTTTGGTGCTTAAATGGATTACATAGCAGATATTCAACTCTCTAACTTGAACTGAGTAGCTTCTTTAAAGCTTGGGCCACTGCTGCCCATGGCACCAACATTTCAAAATTTTGTTTTGACAGGGCATCTAAACTATTGTATTGTCATGAGTTAAGTACTGTTCCAAAAACCCCAGCTTGGCTATTTACTGGTGACTATAGGGATTGTAGTCTGTGAAAATTACAAATTGGGCTCCCTCGCAAGTTCTAAAAATATTTCTGTAAGAATTTCAAGCATGAATTTCTATATTTCTTTCTTGTGGTTTAAACTGTACCTGTTAAAGTAGGTTGGGCCTTAGCTTACCTTCTTGATCTTAAGAGAGTGTGCTACCTCTAGTCTGAGCTGCTACTCAAGACATTGGAGCTGCTGTCATGGCAAATCTTCCTATGAATCCTTCACTACTAACAAATCCTGAAAATGCCCTCAGTTCTCAGAGATGAAAGGATTGTGGCCACTCCCATACACCTGCCACTTTGTTTTGTTCTCTCATGTTCCATGAACCATTTGCATAATTGACATGTCCAATGTACTTTAGTTTTCTCTTAAGAAATTGCATTAGGGTAGCTTTACTGTACACCTAGACTGTTGTAGATGTTGTAATCAAATCAGTAAAACTCAGCCCCACTTCCATTTAGAAAAAAAAATGACTGAAACTATTGTAGAAGTGATTTAGCATCATCATATACTTGAGCCCTCCAGATTATTAGGTCTTATAAAGTTACTTGAATGAGAGAAACATTTGTTTGGTCTACATAGAACCAATAAATCATAGGGCACATGGTAGAGAAAGAATATATGAAAGTTAGTTTTTGTCATAGTCCAATGCTTTAGCATTACTGCCTTATGACTTCAGTGTCCTGGGTTAGATTCCCAGCCCAGACACCATCTTTGTGTAGTTTGTTTATTCTCTTCATGTCCATATGTTAGACAAATTGGCCCAGCAAGTGTAAATGGTGTTGGTTTACTCTTGGGATAGGATTAAACACCCCGCAACTACCAGTTTAAAAATGTGTAAGGAAAAAAGATAGGTAAATGGATAAGAAACTGTAGATAGTTATCCGAAGAGGGATATTTTGCTCAGTAAATCAGTAAGTAAATAAATAAATAAATACATAAATATTATAACAAATACACACAAGAATTACTAAAAAGAAAGAAAATTTCTGACTGTGCTAAAGATAAATAAGAGTAGTCACAGTGAGGCATTATAAAAGCTTATTGCTTTTGGTATTAAGGACCCCCAATAGCGTTTTTTGACACATCTGTGCTGAATAATTTGTTGGCTGAAAGTACTCAGTGTTAATGTGTCTGAGAGAAGATGTGCAGCATTGTTCATAGTGGCACTCATTCTTTCCTCTGCTACTCCACTGAGTCAAGAGTGCATCCCATAACCGAGCTTGCCTTTTTAATTAGCTTTTTGATTTGTTGGGTCTCTGTTGAAGTGATGTTACCAGCCCAGCACAGAAAGCCTTGTGCTTCCATGCCATGTTGCAAAACAATCTTCCGTTTTATCAGCTTCCACTATTATTCCCATTAACCCTCATAACAAGGAACACTGTCTTAAGAAACAATTAATAATTGGGAACTATACCTTTTGTACATGAACAAAAATAATCTTTTATATTCAAAATCAAAAATATATTTAACTTTGAATAACTAAAACATCAAACACTGTATCCTTGTAATTCATCCATCCATCCATTATCCAACCCGCTGAATCCGAACACAGGGTCACGGGGGTCTGCTGGAGCCAATCCCGGCCAACACAGGGCACAAGGCAGGAACCAATCCTTGTAATTCAAGTTTGATATATCTGCAGATTAACAGAAGATTAAAGTATCAGTATAAAACTTGATTCATACAGGGAGTAAGACATAATGAATATGGTCATGGGAGTGCCTTTTGTCTGGACAGCTAAGGGTTGAGTCACTAGAAGTGGCCTGGTACAGTTCAGCTCTCATATACTTACACAACAGATTATAATGTGGTAGGGCAGATAATGATGTTATACAGTATGTTGATATCCCAGAGAGTTCTGTGCTTGAAAGTTAACTTTCCTTATCACTAAACATACACTGTGGAAGAAAGATACACTCATGACTTTTATGTTCTGTAATTTTAGCTTTTCTGTTTAGCATTGCAGTTTTACATTTGATTGACATTTTTAATGTGATAATGGATGGATGTTTGAGGTGGCTTTTCGTAAGAGATAATAGCCATCAGCATTTGATATACTATTTTTAATATATCAAATTAATGTTTCTTGAGACATTCAATTTGTGAGCCAAGTATTAAACATAATGCTGTCTTAAATTCTTTTTTTACAGTATAGCACCAACATGCTTTATTTAGGATATTCCTTAAAAGTAATGAATTACTTACAGTCATGGCCGAAATTATCGGCACCCCTGGAATTTTCCCAGAAAATGCACCATTTCTCCCAGAAAATTGTTGCAATTACAAATGTTTTTGTATATACATGTTTATTTCCTTTATGTGCATTGAAACAACACAAAAAAACAGAGAAAAAAAGCCAAATCTGACATCATGTCACACAGAACTCCAAGAATGGGTCAGACAAAATAATTGGCACCCTTTCAAAATTGTGGGTAAATCGTTTTATTTCAAGCATATGATGCTCATTTGAATTCACCTGTGGCAAGAAACAGGCGCTTGCAGTATAGCAATCACACCTGAAGTCAGTTAAAATGGAGAAAAGTTGACTCAACCTTTCTGTTGTGTGTCTGAGTGTGCCACACTAAGCACGGAGAACAGAAAGAAGAGCAGAGAATTGTCTGAGGTAGTGCTGGGCGGTATACCGGTTCATACCGAAAACCGTTTTTTATTTTTTTTATGATATGGATTTTTCTTATACCGCAACAGCAGGGTCCTAGAGGGTGCATGGGAGTTTGCCCAACCAGTCTACATGTGTTTTGTGGACTTGGAAAAGGCATTCGACCGTGTCCCTCGGGGAATCCTGTGGGGGGTACTCCGAGAGTATGGGGTACCGGCCCCCCTGATAAGGGCTGTTCGGTCCCTGTACGATCGTTGCCAGAGCCTGGTCCGCATTGCCGGCAATAAGTCGAACCCGTTTCCAGTGAGAGTTGGACTCCGCCAGGGCTGCCCTTTGTCACCGATTCTGTTCATAACTTTTATGGACTGAGAATAAAGTGGAAATGTCGACTTTAATCTTGACATAGTCAACATGTCGAATTTATTCTCGACATATAGTTTGTTTTTTCTTCCGTGTCCATATTTTTTTTTCTTCACAGTGGCCCTAATGCGCTTTCACAGGGCTATACCACAAACAGCATTATAAATGCAAGTTGCAGTTTTTATTATTTATGTATATAGCTTAGCTTGAAGCAAGGTCCATATTAATGCAGTTTGCCTAAATGATGGTACAGTTGGTAAGATGTCATCACCAAGATTGCACTTGTTTTATTTTATTTTAATTTGGTGAATACAGTGTAATGCACCTGGGCTTGATGCCTTCAAGTAATGGTGCAACTATCAGTAATACTATTATGTATTTTATTGTTATTATTTATTAGTTTAAATATTATGCAGTTTAATGATGGTAAAATTGTTTAAAAAGTCACTTTAACGTGTCAGTGGACAGAGATTGTTAACATTAACAGAAAGTGTAGTTGGTTTACAAAAAATATTTACTATTTATTCCTTTTCTAAGACGTGTTCAGTGCAATCCAACTTTTGACAAACACCTCTGGATATTTTACTAAGTCTAAATGCCTCTTTGGATGGTTGAAAATATGTTGTCAAAATCATAGTTTAAGCTTTTGCAAAATTTGTTTAATTAAAGGTTCTATATTTTGACTGCATCTGTCATGCAATGTGATTCCTTCTCTTTAGTGCCACCCCCTTGAAAACTATCACTTTATGGGGCCATGCAAACCTGGATTAATACTTGTGTGCACATTAAAATGTCTTTTTGTATGATGTACAATTCTCATAACAGTCTAATAGGTTATTCTTAGCCAGTCTACTGCAGTAATTGCAGTGGAAAATGTGGTTAACATCCACTCATGCATGGGGAAAAAAATACCGTCTAATACCGTGAAACCGGCAGAATTTAGAAAAATACCGTGATATAGAATTTTGGTCATACCGCCCACCTTTAGTCTGAGGACTTGAGAAGAAAAATTGTGGAAAAGTATCAACAATCTCGAGGCTACAAGTCCATCTTCAGAGATCTTCATGTTCCTTTGTCTACTGTGCGCAACATAATCAAGAAGTTCACAACACATGGCACTGTAGCTAATCTCCCTGGACGTGGTTGGAAGAGAAAAATTGATAAAAGACTGCAATGAAGGATAGTCCGAATGGTGGATAAACAACCCCAATCAACTTCAAAACATATTCAAGCTGTTCTGCAGACTCAGGGTGCAACAGTGTCAGCTCGAACTATCCGTCGACATCTGAACGAAATGAAATGCTATGGCAGGAGAGCCAGGAGGACCCCACTGCTGACAGAGAAACATAAAAAAGCCAGACTGGAGTTTGCCAAAATGTACTTGAGGAAGCCAAAATCCTTCTGGGCAAACGTCTTGTGGACAGATGAGACCAAGGTAGAGCTTTTTGGTAAAGCTCATTATTTTGCTGTTTACAGAAAATGGAATGAACCTACGAAGAAAAGAACACAGTACCTACAGTCAAACATGGTGGAGGTTCTAAGATGTTTTGGGGATGTTTTGCTGCCTCTGGCACTGGATGCCTTGACTGTGTGCAAGGCATCATGAAATCTGAAGACTACCAAAAGATATTGGGGTGCAATGTAGGGCCCAGTGTCAGAAAGCTGGGTCTGCATCAGAGGTCATGGGTGTTCCAGCAGAACAATGACCCCAAACATACCTCTAAAAGCACTCAGAAATGGTTGAAGACAAAGCGCTGGAGAGTTCTGAAGTGGCCAGCAATGAGTCCGGATCTAAATCTGATTGAACACTTATGGAGAGATCTCAAAATTGCTGTTGTGAGAAGGCGCCCTTTAAATCTGAGAAACCTTGAGCAGTTTGAAAAAGAAGAGTGGTCGGAAATTCCAGTTGAGAGATGTAACAAGCTTGTTGATGGTTATAGGAAGCGCTTGATTTCAGTCATTTTTTCCAAAGGGCGTGCAACCAAATATTAAGTAGAGGGTGCAAATAATTTTGTCCAGCCCGGTTTTTGAGTTTTGTGTGAAATGATGTCGGATTTGGCTTTTTTTCTCTGTTTTTTTGTGTTGTTCCAATGCACATAAAGGAAATAAAGATGTGTATACCAAAACATTTGTAATTGCAACAATTTTCTGGGAGAAATGGTGCATTTTCAAGGAAAATTTCAGGGGTGCCGATAATTTCGGCCATCACTGTACATTAAATTAAAAAAAAATGTTTAAATTGGCAATAGAATTAATTTTTGGCAGTTATACTGTGTATAATATTCTGATCAATTATTGTGCTCAAAGATTCATATCCCACAGCATTGTGAAAAGAAACACTACCACATGAAAAACATTTGAGTTGGTTAATGAATATTTTTTCTTTTTCTTATGGTGTAACAATGTTTCCTGTAGTGTTTTATCTGGTTTGGTGGCCATGGAACACAGTAAATGCAGCTGGTGCCTCTAAATGCTTCACAAACAAAATGGCATATTTTTAAATGTTTACTTGAGCGTATTATAATGCAGTTGAATGTAGTTTTATGATGTTTGGAGTTACTTTTAAGATTTAACACAATCAGATTAAAACCTTAAATCTAATTATAAAATTAATTTGTATATGCATTTTACAAGTGTTTTCTTATCCTTTTAATGTCATATTGCCTATGCATTTTTAATTCCTTTTGGCATAAACCTGAACCTAATAGTAACCACCTTCTTATGAAAGGTTGTGAAGCCAGAGACTTCTGCAGATTCACATCTTTAAACACTGTACATCTTTGAATGTGAAGAGATCTTCAGAAATGTGACTGTTTATAACAATAGAACCCTAGTACAAAATGATGCAGTGTTTTCATGTAGTGGGAAACAGAATGAATGCAGTCTTGAATGTAATGCTAAAAATGATTTAGTTGGAATATACTTGGTTCATGCTGTAAATCATAGTCATAGGTACACAGTAGGGTTTTCAGAAGTTAAATGAAGTAAATGCCTTTTAAAGTGCAACTAAACTTCAGACTTTTGTCTTGAATTTAATTGTAAATTTTTATATTTAATAAATTAATTGTAACATTTCAGTTTATTCCATACTTCTGACACCACGAATGCCAAATATTTAATACATTTTAATCAGCTATTTGTAATAGTGTTAGGTAAACTTTGCCTTTGATATTTAATACTGCAATCATTTATAATATGTTATATTATTAAGTAATGTTTTTTACTTTTTGGGGAAAATGTTCAGTAAAGTAATGATTGGGGCAGAGGAATAGTTAGTGCTATTAGTGCTCCAAAGATCTGAAGCATAGCCTGGGGACTAACCTTGTGACATTTACACATTCTCCCAAATTTTTTCCCTTGGCTTTTTCCTATGTATATTCCAATTTTCTTCCCACATCCCAATAGCATAACTGACGAGTCTAAATTGCCTTAGAGTGGAAGAGAACGTGGGCAGGCCATGCGATGGACTGGCATCCTGTCCATTGCTAGTTCTTTCATTATATCCAATGCTCCCAATAACCCTGAATTATATAAATGGATTAGAAAATGGATGGATGGTTGACTGGGAGTAATTGCTGAAGCATATAACTCATTTTTGATATTAAAAACTTGAATGCCATACTGTAAAAAACACAATGTAACAATCACCTCCTTAAAAGTACAGTAAAACCTTGGATTACGAGTAACTTGGTCTGTAAGTGTTTTGCAGGACGAGCAAAAATTTTTAATAAATTGTAATTTGATAAACGAGCGAGGTCTTGCAATACAAGTAGTACATATACGCTTTGTCTGCCGAGAATCACATGATCACAACTGAGCCGATGATTCTTCTCTCTCTCTCTTGCTGCGGGATTATGGGTAATTGTCTCCCATGCTCAGTTTCAGTTGGCGTGCCTCACTTGTATAGTCAACATCTGTACAAGCATATACTGCTTACTATATCATTGTGACCACATGTGTGTGCGTAAAGCATTTTTTTATTTTGTGTCCAAGTGTAGTGACTGTTCTTTAGTAAAGGTACTAGATTAGGGAGATGTGTAAAATGTTGGAAAGAGTGCAAAATTTTGTAGAAAAGCACCACCGGAATAAGGCTGTAGCAGTGCGAGCAATGAATCTGTTTAACAACAATGCAATGTCACATTTCTGTGAAATCCTCAAAAGGAGGCGAAAGCAACTGTCATTGGAGAGGTTCCTTATTAAAGTCGCAAAAAAAAAAGAATAAGATTCCAGTGAGCCAACAGTTAGCAGTGATCGCGTTAGTTACAGTGAAAGTCGTCCTACACAATTACCTTCCTCCTCCTCTTCTCTCTCTCGTTTCCCTCACACCAGCTATGATTCTTTTCAAAGGTAAAGTGCAGGTTAATTTGTTTTATGTATTTTTACTTTATATTTTGGCTTAATCATTTTTATATGAATATTTTTGGGTTTCGGAACGAATCATCTGAATGTCCATTATTTCTTATGGGGAAATTTGCTTTAATATACGAGTGCTTTGGATTCAAAGCACATTTCCGGAACGAATTACGCTCATACACCAAGGCACCACTGTAATATGGTTTAAATTGTATTTTTGTATGTTTCTATGAATATTACCACAGAAACTTAAGCAACTGTTCCTAAGTCATGCACTCATACACTAATTGGGTTTATACTTGGTGATGGGTTATTATCTAATACCATACCAACATTACAAATTAAGGAACACTGTGAATGCAAAAGTACTAACAAGAACAATAAAAAACAACCGAAAAACCTCTCACCTGACCTGTAGAGATATTGGGTTATTCAACCCTCTGGGCATGAAGTTGATCTTTTTGTAGCTTACCTTCACATTTTAAAGGTTTTTTGCCCAACTGTGGTTCAGTTTTAGAGACCCAAACTCTTGTTATTTGCAAACACATGTTGAGAATAAAAAATATAAGTGAGACCTCAGTACATTTTTCCATTTTAATTTCTAAAAAAATGCTTTCATCAAAAAGAAGAAATAAAGTCTTAAAGGTCTATTTCTTGGTTTTGTCTTTTAGAGTGTTTTTTTTAACTTCTTGTACATTCAAATATTACATGACTTTCACATCTCATCTGTAGATAAGGAACCTAAATATACTTGGTTTGCTTAAAAATATAATAATAATACTATCTTCAAGTCTATCCAATTTTATCCTCAACTCTCAGATCCACCTTGCTGCCCTTTATGACCTTGGCTTGGTCACCCCCAAGTGGTTTGAGTACCACCTCCTGGACAGATTCTACCGTTGTCCTGGTGATGAGAGATGTCAAGGGTGTACCAGGCAAGTATAGGGCTGGCTGCCTCAAGGATATGTGCTGAGTTGAGTGCTCTCCTCCTCTCTCTACACTTCCTCACTAGGTCCCATCATCCAGTCCAATGGCTTCTCCTTTCAATGCTATTTCAGTGTTATACAGCTCCTCTTGTTATTCCCCCCGGGGACTACACAGTACCATCTTGAATCTCTGTATGTCTCACTGATATTGCAGCTTCAATGAAAGAGTACCATCTCCAACTCAGCCTGGTAAAGACAGACTTTCTTGTTATCCCAGCCTGTATATTTAGCTCCCCATTTCTTTGCAGCTTGGCTCACTATCGTTAACACCTGCTTTCAGGTAAGAATACAACCTCTGGGTGTTGACTGATGACCAGCTATCCTTCACTGACCACAATGCAAATGTCTTGCAGTCATGCAGATTCACTTTATACATCTCCAAGGTCAGAATGTATTTAACAGAGAATGCAGCTTCTGAAGGCTTTGGTCTTCTCATGTCTGGACTACAACAACTGTCACGTAGTTTTTATACACTAGTCTCACCAGCATCATTCATTGACTATGTGTTACCACATTATGTCGTTGTAGATGATTCAAGATGCACATTTGTGTCCAACCAGCTGAGGCAGGCACATGTCACCCCTCTTTTCTCATCACTACATTTGGTCTCAGCAGCACAGTTCAAATTCTTGATGCTTGCCAACAGAATAGTTTACTGTCAAATAAATGCAAAGAGTACGCGACACGTGTTTCGCCCTCATTCTGGGCTCATCAGGCGTACACACTCCACTGCACTCCCTCTCCTATTTCAACCATTCTATGATCTGCTCCTCACAAACTGAGGGCACCGTGGCGGATGTTAGCAGATTGCTGGCCAACCACAAGCGTTACCTGGTAGGTAACCACCCATACAATCAGATTGTGACACAGACTACGAATGCCGTGAATGTAATTACCCTGATCTACATGCTGTCAAATAAACGAACCACACGCCGTGGCGCAACATTAGGGGCATCGCCTCTGGCGCTGACGTCCGAGGTTCGATTCCCGAGAGGGAGTGCAGTGGAGTGTGTACGCCTGATGAGCCCAGAATGAGGGCGAAACACGTGTCGCGTACTCTTGCATTTATTTGACAGTAAACTATTTCAACCATATATATATATATATATATACTGTATATATAAAATCAGTTTTTCCAGTTTTACTTCAAATTTAATCAGTTGAAATGCAATGAATGAACTAAAATGGTAAAAGGTAAGCCGAAAGCAGCCAGAGGTTTAAATTTAAAGTTTAGGTTAGCAAGAAATGTTTAAATAAAAAAATAGAAATTTCAGAATATTACAAATGGGTCTTCTTCAGGGAGCAATTAATAGGTTATAACCTACAGATGTTCTGCAGCAATTAAAGTTAATTGAACCTTGCAAGTTGAAGCAAACAATTTGCACAGGTGGCCCTTCTTCTGTTTATTACTTCAAAACTCTCTGTTTATCTTAAAGCTGAGTGGGAACAGACTGTGTTACTACACCATCAGAAATTCTACTTGGACAATATTACACTGTAGGAAGTTGTAAATTCCAGTGGTAATAGCAAGAAAATGGAAATTAACAAATGCGATGTGACAGAGCATTATTACCCTTAGAAGTGTAGGCCTTTCATTTAAAGAAATTGCAAAACAATCAAAGCGTCAGTGAGTATGGTGTCCTACAAAATCCATAGGCAGTTGAAAACTGAAAGAGATGTAGAAGACCATAAATCACAACCCCATCAGAAGACAAGTTTCTACAGGTCATCAGCTTATGTGATAGACACGTATAGCACAATAGCTTCAAACACAGCAAGTCTCAGTTTCTGCTGTGAAGAAAAGCTCTGTGCTGCAGGTTTGACAAGGTGAGTGGCAGTAAGAAAGCCATTCCTTAAAGGACAAAATAAGAAAGTGAGGCTTGCCTGGGCCATGAAATACCAGCTGTTGACTACTGCTAACTGGAAGAAAGTCTTATGGGCCGATGAATCAAAATTTTAAATCTTCGGTTCATCATGCAGAGTTGTCTGTACACTGTCAAGTTGGTGAAAGGATGGTTTCTCAGTGTGTGACACCAACTGTCAAACATGGAGGAGGAAGTGTGATAGTCTGGGATTCTTTTGTTGGAGACAGAGTTGGTGACTTGCACAGAGTGACTGGGATTTTGAATTAAAATGTTTTATCACAGCATTTTGTAGCTCCACACAATACCTTCCAGTCTACATCTAGTAGGTCAGGGGTTCATCCTTTAGCAAGACAATGACCCAAAACATACCTGCAGGCTATGTCAGAACTATAGATTACTAATAGAACTATACATTAAATGAAAAGAACAAGAAGGTACACAAGAAGGTTCACAACATGGAATGGCGAGCACAGTCTCCAGATTAAACACCATTGAGTTAGTTTGGGATGAACTGGACAGAAGGGTGAAAAGTAAAGCAACATACAAGTGCAACCCATTTGTTGGAACTCCTGCAACAGTGTTGGGAAGATGTTTCTGACCAATATTTGATTTCTCTTATCGAAAGAATGCCACGTGTGTGATTGTCTGTTATATCAGCAAAAGGTGGATACTTTGATGAATCAAAAATTTTAGTAAAATTTTGTACACTTAATGATTCCTTGACTTATTTTTTATTTTCCATTCTTAATTTGTTATATGTCTTGATTTCATGAAACATTAAGTTCTAACCTGCGTGCATTTTCATAAAAAGTGAAAAAACTGTGGTGTTCTAAAACTTTTGACTGGTAGTGTGCGTGTGTGTATATATATAAATGAAGTCTGGTGATTCCAACTCTGCATGGCCTCAAATCTCAGTCCAGACTCTTTCATTTGTAGCTTCTAGCTGATGGAACAAGCAGCCCACCTCCATTCAAACTGCTGACTCCCTCAATGTGTTTAAGAAGCTTTTGAGGACTCTTCATTCAGTGAATCTTTGGTAATGACTTTGTTAGGTTCTTGTAACTAAGGAAATTCAACTTGCTTGCATTTTGTTCTGAGCTCCACACTTGTGATGATCAATTTTGTAACCTTGTCCTGTAACAGCAGTTCCAAAACAGTCCCCTAGAGCAGTGTTTCCCAAACTCGGTCCTGGGGACCCCCTGTAGCTGCAGGTTTTTGCTCCAACCAGATTCCTAATCAGTGACAACACCTGATAGCACTGATCTCATTTAATTAGCTGGTATTATTTTTTCTTTTATTCGACATTCAGAAAAGCATAGCAGCATGATTTTTATATTTATAAGACATTTAGAAATATTTCTGCTTTTGCTATAGATTTAAATGCTTAACTCTCTTTAATTGATTTCATTATACTTTGGCCTTTCTCTGTGCAGTTTTTCCCCCTTCGTTGTATCTAATAATGACAATTTAAAACAAGCAGATCAGACACCCAGGCAAACAACACTGAATAATCAAAGGCTGCAACTACTTTAGAGTCAGACCCACTAATTAGTAAATAATGGATTAATTAAACAATTAGAAGACCTAGAAAAGTAGAATGAAAATCAAGATGAAAATACTGTTAAAAAGAAAAAAAATACATTATTCCTAAATAACTGCTTTGTACATTTTAATATATTTTTTTTTTTTTAGCAAACTTAGTTTTCTAATTTCTATATTGTTCCTTAAACACAGAACTTGGGAAATAACACATCACTTAATTAGCCCAGGAGTTCAATTAAAAACAGAAGCTGGTTGGAACAAAAACCTGCAGTCACAGGGGGTCCCCAGGACTGAGTTTGGGAAACACTGCCCTAGAGTAATGTTTCCTTGATTATGTTAACCTCTTGTCTAAGTTACTTTGGATAAAAGCATCTGCTAAGTAATGGAAGTGTAAACTTCAGTATGAAGCACAAAGTTTTCAGCTTAGTTTACTTCACCAGACATTTCTGAACAATAATGGATTCACAGGTTATTGTGACAAATTTATTAACATTTGGTTTGAAGTTAATAAAATTTAGTACTTTACATTTTTTTGCATAAAATATTGCTAATTATCTGTATTGTTTATTTTATACTTATTTCCTCTCTCCATTATTCTTGTGCACATTCTGCTTAGAAATATTTCACACTTTCTTCTGTTGCTTTATGTTTGATTTCTCAATGGGTTTTAATTTTGCCTTTGTTAAATACCGGTAGTTTGTTTTATTTACATTCACAATGTCAATCTTTATGTGAAATATTTTTTTAAATAAAATGATGTCTGTCCATCCATCCATACATTTTCAAACCTGCTTATTCTCAGCAGGCTCATGGGGAGCCTGGAGCCTACAGAATCACATGACCTTTAATATTTATATTAGGGCTGGGAGATATGGCAAAATTTTTTTTATATTTTTCCATATCATTCAGTATCAGCAATTTTTATATTCATTTCCTGATGCTCAGTTTTAAGTGTGAGTAGTTTATGTTTTGAACCTAGAAACCAAAAAGGCTTATTATTATGATTCAATATATAGGACCAAAAATTATTATAAAAACTGAACATTAGTGAGTATAAATAAAATAAATAAAAATTTAGATTTTGAAGACCTTTTGGCAACAACCAACAGATGTATGAATGTAAACATGTTATAATTTTCAAATGTCAAGGTAACACCTTTATCTTGGTCAGCTAAAACAGAAAAGAAATGTTAATTTAAATTCACTGTAATCAATAAAAGCAGTACAGCATATTAGTCTCACATAGTGAACAACAGAATTATTTTTAATTTACAGTTCTATGCCGGAATAAAATATTACATCCTGTGTAACATAAGCACACAAGTGAGTAACACTCCAATAGCAGACCTTTAGTGTTGGTGTCACTTGCTCTAGTGTCTGCTTCGATTGATTAATTCATAGTATTTGGATACAATTAAGAGAGAAAACTTCACTTTAAAATGATTAAAAAGAAAATGACAGAGTTAAGTATCCTATGGCAAATGTATAAATATTTATTAATTTCTTTTAAATTTAGATCTAACAATAATACACTTTTCTGAATGCAAATGACAATGAAAGTTTTAGATTAAACTAATTCAAGTCTCCCCCCAACCACTGGATGGATAAAACCTTAAACTTTGATTTTAGGCTATACCTTGCTGTGTTGGACATACTCTTGGAATACTTAATCCAGTTATAATGAAGATAAAAAGACATGCCAGCAGCTGTAACTGGATTAGGAATTGTTTTGTGATGCCAAAGACAGCTAAACAAGTGCTTGTAATATTGAAAAGGTTCTTAAAATCGGACATGGAAGTAAATAAGTTATATGGCAGTAAATGTCAATGGTTACTGCTTTTGATAAGTGAAGAAACCAGCTGCCTTTCACTTGCTGTGATATGTTTAAGTTTTAGTGAGCAGCAAGCCATAGGTAAGCTACATTATTTGTATGCCACTGCAAAAGTACAAACTAAGCTGACATTTACAATAAACACAAAAACTAGAAGTGAACTAAATTGTATAATAAAAAATAATTTTATAGATCGAATTTGTCAAGGTATTTCAACATTTAACTGTTACTAACAAAGCATTTGATTGAATGTGTGCATCACCTAATTTACTTTTAGATGCAAGTATCGTGGTTGAAATCCAGTGGGTCCTGCACAACCCACCTTCATAACTCATGGAGTAGGATGAGATTAAACTTTCTAGGTATGCAGGGAAATGAAGTGTTTAAGCAGAATGAAAGCTTTATAACATATGTGAAAGTGATTTAAAATAAAAAAGTCCCCTGCAGCCCACTAGACAAAAAACAAAACACTATCAAATAGTCACCCACCACACAATAATCATTATTCAGGTTGTTTTTAAAAATTCAATAATTATCATTATTATATTATCACCCAAACCTAGTTTATATATATTGTGGTTCATCTTTTTCTCTTTGAGATTCAGTTTAGAATTTGTTTTATTATTTTGACTTTTGATTTTTGAAGTACTGTTTTGTTTGTTGCCTTCTTATCATGTTTTTCTTGAAAATGCAAAGGATTTTTAAAAGTTACCAGGATAACCTATGTGGTCAAAAGACAGAAACTGGACCAATATCGAGAAATCAAGAATACAGCAACCAAAACATGAGACAAGAGTTACATAAAATATTAATGTGTTTGCTAACAGATGTAATAGTAAGTGTTTTTTGAAACTGTTAACTCGGATATGGATATGACCATTATGTTGTGATTGATGGTTCACAACCTCAGGGGACACTCATCTGAAATGGGAGCTCAAAAAATTGTACAGAAATGTTACAAAATAATTTGTATAAATGAAACTAAGCATGGCTCAGTGGTAGCACTTCTGTGTCACAGTAAGAATACCAGGTTTTACATGTTCTTGTGGTATCCATGTGTCCAGGTCCAAAAACATTACAGTAAGAGAACTGGTGATACTAAATTGACCTGAGAGTGTTTCTATGTGAGTGTGTTCATTCTGCCCTGTACTGGCATCTTGTCTAGGGATTGCTCATGCCTTGTACCCTGTGCTTGCTGGAATAGGCTCCAGCCCCCCCCAACCCTGCTTAGAATATGGCATGATGTGGTATGGTAATACTAAACCCTAAAGTGAAAAACGAATATCATCAACAAAACTTCTGGGGAAATGGTTGGAAAATATTAATTAAGACAAAATACCCAACACTCCAATTAATTTTATAAAATTTGCTGTATTTTCTAAAGTCTGGTTTATGCTTATCACTTATCATGGTGAGCGACCAAAACACCTTTATATTTGCTGCGGCCCACTTCATTGGCTTGTTAGTAGTCTCCTAGTCAGTGACATTGCTCGAGCATGGTTGTATAGCTAACAATGTCACAGCAGAGGATGTGAGACTCTGGTGATGGAAAAAGAGGAAGAAAAGGAAAAGGTGGAGTGTCAGACCCATTGACCAAAAAACAGTGAAGGAAATGCAAGTATAACATTCTCCTGAGTGGAGGACCTACATGATGAGCTCAGCTTTCAATGTTTTTTTGTTTTAATTACCTGTTGCATCAAATTCAGTTCTTCGTTGATCATCCTGGTACCCAAGTAACCAGCCTCTCCTGGAAATTCACCATTTAGAAAAATATTCATGCACAGTGTGCCCAGGAGCATTTATCCAAGTCTGACATCATTTTATCCATATGTTCACTGGCACAGACACTTCAACTATAAACCTGGATTTAGCTAGTTACTTATTCTTTGTTTTTTTTTAATTGATGGGTTAATTAGTGATTTTTATATATCTTTTGTGGAGTGGAGAAGGAATGTACTGGTGCTGATATTTAAGAATAAGGGGGATTTGCAGGACTGTAGTAACTACAGGGGGATAAAATTGATAAGCCGCAGCATGAAGTTATGGGAAAGAGTAATGGAAGTTAGGTTAAGAAGTGAGGTGATGATTAGTGAGCAGCATTATGGTTTCATGCCAAGAAAGAACACCACAGATGCGATGCTTGCTCTGAGGGTGTTGATGTAGAAGTATAGAGAAGGCCCGAAGGAGTTGCATTGCGTCTTTGTGGACCTGAAGAAAACATATGACAGAGTGCCTCAAGAGGAGTTGTGGTATTGTATGAGGAAGTTTGGAATGGCAGAGAAGTATGTAAGAGTTGTACAGGATATGTACGAGGGAAGTGTGACCGTGGTGAGGTCTGCGGTAGGAGTGACGGATGCATTCAAGTTGGAGGTGGGATTACATCAGGGATTGGCTCTGAACCCTTTCTTATTTGCTATGGTGATGGACAGGTTGAGAGACGAGATTAGACAGGAGTCCCCGTGGACTATGATGTTTGCTGATGACATTGTGATCTGTAGCGATAGTAGGGAGCAGGTTGAGGAGACTCTGGAGAGGTGGAAATATGCTCTAGAGAGGAGAGGAATGAAGGTCAGTGGGAACAAGATAGAATACATGTGTGTAAATGAGAGGGAGATCAGTGGAATGGTGAGGATGCAAGGAGTAGAGTTGGCGAAGGTGGATGAGTTTACATACTTGGGATCAACAGTATAGAGTAATGGGGATTGTGGAAGAGAGGTGAAAAAGAGAGTGCAGGCAGGGTGGAATGGGTGGAGAAGAGTGTCAGGAGTGATTTGTGACAGACGGATATGAGCAAGAGTGAAAAGGAAGGTCTATAGGATGGTAGTGAGACCAGCTATGTTATATGGGTTGGAGATGGTGGCAATGACCAGAACGCAGGAGACAGGGCTAGAGGTAGCAGAGTTAAAGATGCTAAGATTTGCATTGGGTGTGAAAATGATGAATATGATTAGAAATGAGTACATTAGAGGGTCAGCTCAAGTTGGACGGTTGGGAGACAAAGCCAGAGAGGTGAAATTCCGCTGGTTTGGACATGTGCAGAGGAGAGATACTGAGTAAATTGTGAAAAGGATGCTAAGGTTAGAGCTGCCAGGCAAGATAAAAAGAAGAAGGCCTAAGAGAAGGTTTATGGATGTGGTGAGAGAGGACATGCAGGTGATGGATGTAACAGAGCAAGAGGCAGAGGACAGAAAGATATGGAAGAAGATGATCCGCTGTGGCGACCCCTAACAGGAGCAGCCAAAAGAAGGAGAAGATCATCTATCTTTTGTGAGATTTTTCTTACTGATTTAATTTGTTATTAAATTTATTCTTTGCAAGTACTGTTTTTTCTGTCTTGTTTTGGAAAGGTGTTTTTAAAATAATTTTTGATGGGTGCTAATCACAACATACAGTATACTGTGCAGACTTTTCACAAACTTTGGTCCTCACTGTGGACTTGTTTTCATTGGAGCTAAATTCTCATTTACTCTGTAATTCCGTCATTTAAAATTAAAATGTGTCTTTGTAGTATTCAGAAATGAGTTTCAGTTTTATTGTATGAAACATCAAGCAACATGATAATGTATATTCAAGTCTATGTAAATGGTGACATCTGTCTTTACAGTAGAACACAGAATTTATTTATGCAGTTTATTTTTTCTCTTTCCATGCTACAAGAGTTTAATATGTGTAGTAGTACTCCTTGATGCCACAAAACCCTTCACAAGTTCAGTTCAAGTTTATGTCTGTACATTTTTGATTACTTAATATTTATGAATATAATTATGACTTCTTACTTTTATAGGATTGAAAGAGTTCAAAAGATCACTAACCAAAAAAAAGTGTATTAATTGGTAAGCGCTAAAACAATCACAATATACATTATAGCATAATTTTTATTGCAGCTGAACACAAAAAAATCCCGTCTGACACAATTGCACATTGCGTCACATGTTAGTCTGTATGCTGTCAGCTTCTTAAACCACACCAGTTTGACTTAATGGCCATTTACCTTCAAAGATGATCTGTTCTTTGACTATTTTATTTTCATCTCTTACTGAATTATTAGACAGTATGACGGATGGCCGGGGCCCCTGCAGCATATGTTCCAGGGGAGCAAGCATGGGAAACCCAATATCTCCCCCTGGACTCTAGATGGCAGCCTCCCTGGGTTGCAACGATGCCTCGGACTCCCGCAGGGCTTTATGGGGGATGGAGTTCGGTCATCCCTGTTGGTTCCGCAGGCGCCGCCAGGGGCTGCTGCAGCAGGAGCTGCTAGGCCCTTCTGGGCTCTAGTTTCACCACACCCGAAAGTGCAGCTGGATGTCGGCAATCAAGCACCTAATAAAAGGAGCCAGCAACCACCACTCAGTGGCCAGAGTTGGGAGGAGGAGGACAAAGCTTAGAGGAGGAGTGGTGGTGCCGAAAGAGGGGAAGGTGGTGTTTAATTGGTGTTCTTGTACACTTGGGACTGTGTTGTGCCTGTGGAGATTACGGGGAAGATGTACCCCACAGGTGAAGAAAAATAAAAATCTGTTTATTTTATACGAGCCTCTGGTGTGAGTCTGTGTCGGGTCAGGCACCTATATAGCGCCTTGTTACAACAGCCAGTAATAAAAAGCAACAGACATATCAGATTGTGAGCACAACAAATGTGAAACCCTGGTGTAGAGGAGATAGTGCTTATTGTATGAACTCTTAAGAGTGGTGCATGTCAAGTTATAAATGTTTTAGGTTCAATTCTAGAATCAAGTATTCATTGTGTTGAGTTAAAGATCTTGGTAACATGATTTGGGGTCACATTAGCATTCACAGATGTTTTCAGCAAAACAGGCATCAGGAAGTTGTGAAAAGAACATTTGGCAGGCATGTAGTTATGTTTCAGGCAGTATCCAGATGTTGTATTATTGTCTACCTCCTGTCACCCAGCAGAGCTTTTTAACAAGTGCAACAATCAGCAGTATTTTTCAGCAGGCTTGAGCAAAGACATTAATATATAGATTTCCATGTTTCTGCAACATTATAAATCACCAAAGTTGCAAAGCTGTTCTTTTTATTTGTTCCAAATACTAATACCTTTTGAGTGTGGTGGAACTTGTAGCAAGCTTATGTTCTTCTTTTATAATTACTGGCTTCAAATTACAAAACAATAAAACCTCAGAAAAACTTTGCAAAAGTGCATGAAATGTATAGGAACACAAACCATGTAAAAATGCACAAAATGTATGACTTAGAATGTAAGACATTTACAGTTCTGTGTAAAATATACACTTCCTTTCAGATTTTTAACTTAACACATTTTTCTAAATTATACCAATAATTTTTAAATTGTAAACAATTTCACACTGACATATTACATGGTGAATCACTTTTAGCAAACTAAACAAATTCTAAATGCTAAATAGATAAAACTATGTTTCCTTTAGTTAATTTTTATATATCATCTTATGTAAGACACTTCAGACATGTTGTGAAATAAGGTATATTAAACATCATTTACGTTAACTATATTAAAAGACTTTTATCTTAGAAGCACACCACTGAACCAAGCATATTAATTAAAGTTGCTCTGTCTTGCCGACAATCTTTTGTCCTGTATTAAGTGAAGACAGGGGTTTGCCTAATATAAAGTAATGTAGAGAACCACTTGTTAGCATCCTCCTTTGAAGCATCTATAAACTTATTTTTTTGAGGTAATGTCCCTACATATGCTACCCTTGGAACTAAGTAGCCAGTATAATCATAATACGTCCTAACTATGGGCCTGGTATTATCCACTTGATTACCAGTTGTTAATACGTAGAACTGTATAGCACCGTGCCTTATCAAACCTTTTGAGAGCCCTTATTATCACTAGGGTTGTACTCACACAGCGTGTTAGCTAATGCAGTGTTCTCACCAGAGAAATAAAAAAAATAATTACACTGTGTTTCCTCTAATCACAATAAATAAATAATCCATGTTTGCATGAGTAAGCTCAGTGTTACACAGAAATGACATGCAGCTAGGTTTTAATGAGCAGTTTGAACTGTGATACATGCTATGCTATTGTTTGAGGACCAAGGGATTTACTTTCAGGTTACTGGTGATCACATGATTAAAAAATCCAGGGATCTGTACAGTAGCTACTCTGAATGTATGCTTTGTATATCAAAACAAAAAGATACAACTGCTCATGTACAAAAATATCAAAATATTTCTTGTGATGAATAGACTTTAAATATATTAGAAAAATATTAGAAAGAGAAATGTTCAAAGAATCATGTTAATTTATATTTCTATCTATTTACTAATCTGTTCATGTCTTCTAAACCCTTACCTACCTATCCAGTTACCTAACCCCATAATCTCCTAAATAGCATCAGTTAACCCAGTGCAGTCTTATAGGACCAACTTAGAATCATCAGTCATTCTTTGAGTAATCTGTCTGGATAAAAACTCCTCTCACATTCTCAAAGACAGAGTAAATAACACTGGTCCCAGAAGAACCCTAGCCTTCCACACAAGAGCACCTCAGTGTAGGATCTGTGAGGCAACAGGGCTAGCTACTGTGTTACTGTGCATGCCAGCCCCCGCTAATAACTACATCTCTTTTTTTTTTCAAAATAGTTTCAGAAAGACTAAATAGTTTTCAGTGTTTGTTTCCTATATTCCTGTTTTTCTCAGGTTTCTAGTAGAGAGTCCAGTGTGAAGTCTAAGCCTGATCCTTCTCCGACTCACTTAGCTAGTCTTGTAAATCTGCACTGCACATTAGTAACAAAGGGAGCCTTGCAGCTTTATGGAGCTGCTGCAAATGAGTGCTTGTGGTTAGAGGCCAGATATCAGGCTTCATTGTGGCAGCTAGGTGCAGGTGGAGGAAACTTCTAAAGCTATTTTCTGAAACGCTTGCTTTGGGGTAATGTGGGCTGGGGTGGAGGGCCACCAGCATTCTAAACTTCAACCTATTCAGTTTGGTTTGAAATGCATTGGTGTGATGGAATGTGTTATTTTCCCTAAATAACTGGAAGATATTTTAACCTTTATTATTTATCATTTCTTTAATCTTTTTTATATATTTATTTTTACTTTGTCTCTAATAGGGGAGTGTTGTACATTCTTCATGGAGATGTAATATATAATGGGTGTAATTCCAGTAACAGTCACACCAAACACAAAATAATTTTATTACTGTAAACAACCACTTCTTTGTTAATTTTCTGAGTGATAAAGAGATATTGATATATTCATTGACGTACAATCAAGTTTTATGTAAACTTTCATTAGCTAGACAAAGCCTTAAAATTTAGGCCAAGCTCCGACAACTGTGTATGGGTGAACTGCCTTTTTTCCTAACAGAGGTCAATATGTGATTGTTGGCAGCTGGTCATGTTGTGTATGAATGAATATACATTTTTAAGTGAATGCAAGCATAGCTGTATATAAATTAATGGTTGTTTATTGTATGTTAAAGATGACAGATACATAGAGACGTGTAAGATGTAGTTAAAAAAACAAGAAACATCTCTTGGCTGGAACACCTGTGATGCTATTTTCTTGTATAAATGCTTTGCAGTTTCTGTGGAATGAATTGGCAATCAGAATATGCATAAAAGTAGACTACATTTTCAGTGGCTAAGTGTGGCTTTAAGTGTTATTTCAGGCGCACATTTAGAGAGATACAAACAGGCACAGAGCATGTTGTTTGGGAAGGATTAAGTAACAGTAACTGGGACCAGAACTACCAAATTATATAATGTACTATATAGTTCCACCTCTTCACTGTTTCCTAAAGTAGAAAAATGTAATAAAATACTATGGAAATGTCTTTAGCAGCTGACCATGATTACAAAAAACACAAGAAACAGAAGGAATCAGACATAACGAAAACAAGGAACTGGTTGCAGCAACATTATAGAAGAGACACAACAGTATTTCTCCTGTGCTGACTGGATCACTAGATCACTAAGTATACAAGTTCCTGTGAGTTAATGACCTTTGTAAAAGAAGTAGTCTCAACACACGAAAAAGGTTTGGGGCAGCCACCCATGTATTGTCCCTGACTGCAAAAGGGCAAAGAGAATACCAATGATGTGCTTTGGTTGAGTTCCAAAACTGAACTAATCTTGTTAGGAAAAGATGGCATCTTTATAAGCCAAAAGTGGAATGATGTCATCTAGCCAGAACCGGAAGTGACATCAGTCTGGGCACCAGAGCTGAAAGCAACGTTGAATCAGGCAGGTTTTCCCGTATTTGGCCTGCAGAGATAACAGAGGTAGGTTTAGTGTACCATGCCACGCTCTGGGCTGGCGGGTAATTACCTCCACTTGGTCCACTCAGCTCCCTCCTAGTTGCATGTGTGTGACACCTTTAAAGAGAAGACTACCAAGGTGTTTGCAGATAGCAAACTATGAATTTAAAAATATGCATTAAAGTAATTCTTTTAGAGAAACCACCTCCAGAACAGTGGTGCTGAGAAGGATCAACTATTTCAGAAAACAACCAAAAAAAAAAATTGTGTGATTTATTATATTGATCCAAATCCTATCTTTACAGGTCTGAAAACTTATATAGGACATTAATAAATAAGTGCGCTTTCTATCAGACATGAATCCAGAGTTCTTTACCAATAAACTAAGTTTTTTTCCCCCAGAATTTAAGGTTGTTGACATAAGTGTTCAAAAAATGACATACAGAGACAGAGATGACATAATATTTTCAAACCTAATTGATCCTGGTCACAGTCTTGGTGAACGCTGTGGAGAAATGCTACAGCATTTGTTTGATGGAGCACGACATAATACAAGTTTGGAGGGCAGTAGAATATAATTGTATACCCCGGCTGCTCCTGAAGTCCTGTTCCTAACAACTTTCTCCAGAACATCAGAGTAGAGTTGCTTTTAGCTGCAGTATGAACACAGCCCTAAAGGGTAAGTTCAGTATTTTTCAAGTTTAAGTTTTTTTTTCTTTACAATCATGATATGTACAGTGTGGCACAGGAAAACAGAAAATTTTAATTCATGTTCAATGCACAAATAAACACATTACAAAATATATTAAATGATGAAATGTATTGTACAGGATATGATGGTAATCAATATTCATTCAATTATTCATTTTATGGTTTAAAGAAAAAAATCATGAAGGCATTGTCCATTTCTCCGTACACATTTTGATGGCCTGTTGTGGAAATTCTGCATTGCTTGATGTAACATGTCAAGAGGAATGCCAGCAATTTCCTCTTCAATCCTCCTTTTTAGTTCAGCAATAGTTGCAGGATGTGTATGGTATGCTTGGCTTTTAAGATGTTCCCACAGAAAAAAATCACAAACACTGAGATCTGGGGATCTCGGAGGCCATGGAGTGTCACCGTTGTGTGAAATGACGCACCTTCCAAACAATCATTGAATAGCTTCCATCAATTGTCAGGCAGTATGCAAAATGGCTCCACCTGGGTACTTCTTTTTTAAGGCTGAACCAGTTTCGATATTACGCACCCATGTTGTAATCGCATGAGCAGAAGGGACACAATCATGACGTCCTAACTGGTAATGACGCTAAAATTCCCTGTGCACAACTGTCACACTATCACCATTCTTATAAAAGTCTTTCACAGCAAATACACGTTGAGCAGCACTCCACTGCTCCATTATAACTAATTGCAAGGGGTTCTAAACGAGGTCGTGTTGGTCCCAAACAACTGCCGCCGCCCCAGGGTCGCCAACACTTGGATCCAAAATTTCCCATTTTCCTGCTCCATCCCATTAATTTTTTTTTTTTGTTCTTTATTTCGCTTTATACAATTTCTTGTATTAGGAATTTGTTAGTTTTTGCATACCCCTTGGGGTCAGAGCGCAGGGTCAGCCATTGTACAGCACCCCTGGAGCAATTACAGGTTAAGGGCCTTGCTCAAGGGCCCAGCAGAATAGGATCTCTTTTGGCAGTGATGGGGATTCGAACCGGCAACCTTTGGGATACCAGCGCAGATCCTTAGCCTCAGAGCCACCACTCTGCCCCACTTGAAATAGCATTCTAAAGTGAAGTGTATTTTCTACATTTTAAAAAATAACTTTTGCTCTCTTGCTTTTGATAATGAAAGTGAAGGGTACCAGAATCCCATTATTTAGAAAAGCCTTAAAACTTAATTTGCCTGTTGTTAAAGCCAAAAATGTTAACCGAGTATTGATCGACAACTTGAGGTTACATATATATTGAAAACAGCGGATTCATGTCATTTTCTAAAGTAAGAAAGGAAAACATTGTAATGACATTTAGGCATTTCAAAAGTAAGCCAGATGTGCCCTTAACTCCAGCGCTCATCTTCCTCTGCAATGACGTTTTCCTGTCATGGGTGTGGATTCACCTTGGAGAGTCATTGCCAAGCAGTGATATTGACATTTTTGAGTGTTAATGTTCAGATGTAACTTGTTGTCTTTGTTCTGTAGAGCAGTAAACAATCATAACTGAAAAATATACACTTGATATCACTTATATCCTTTCACTGTATGAAAGCTTAATAATTATTTCACAAAGATATTTCCTCTGCTGCTGCTGAACCGATATTGTACATGAGAAAAATTTGTAATGACCAGAGGGTTACGTGAGATGGAGGAATGGAATTATCCACTTTATGCCGACTGCTGGTGTGATGGCCCCGAGCACCATGCTGCTAAGGAGACTGGCAGCTCCATGCATTCCCAGCTACCTTAATCCTTTGCCCACTCATGCACACAGCCCGACTGTGCTTCATGACTCTCACCTAGGGTCAGTGGCAACCCATATGCCACTCTTTCCTCCAGCTCCATGAGCCAACCCAAGGACACTGTCCACATTGGAAATTCACAGGTGGTGGCCATGCATCAGAGCTGTTGGACTTTAGCAGCTGGGAGAGGTGTCCAAAGTGCTCTCAGTTCTTTTATTACCATATCTCAGCAAAAGCGTCTCATCATGCATTGAAAAAAACAATAAATTTGTTTGGGGAGATGCAATCTGCTATCTATCTATCACACACACTGCATTTTTAATTTTCTTAGTATTTTCTTTATTCTTCACATGTACAAGTTACACACCACAAAAACTGTGACATGCAGGTCAGTTGGCTCATTCAAAAATCTAGGGCTTTTATTAAAAACACAATGAAGTGTAATCAGTTCAATTCAGGTTTATTGTCATTCGTACAGTACAAAGTACAATGAAACTCTTCACTATGTTGGCTTTTAGAGTGCATCACCCCCAGAAGACTATGTACAATAACAACACAGAATGTAATGGGTGAAAAGTCTGTGCCATGTAGAAAAAAATATTTATATGATTTGAGTACCCACGTCCTGGAAGAACATAAGTGCTGAAGAAACAAAATTGCAGAAGCAAAAGTTGGATTATAAGCAGAATATAGCTTGGAGGCTTTTTGGGTTTGTCATAGGCTGTAAGAAGACAAGCAAACAGAAAATATATTTTTACCTCAAGAAAAATAGTCTGAATTTGTAATGAAATAATTATCTATTGTTTCCTTTCCTTATTACAAAGATGCCTCAGACACGGAAGGTATGCTATCTTAAATTGAAAAACTTTGCTGGTCTAAAGTGGACATATCTTGCAAATGTTAAGGCTTTTTCATGTACCAACAGTATAGACCCTGGGCCCCTTCAGCCCCATTGTAAGCTGCAAGAGCAGACAGGTATTTTTAAAATATATAAAACAAAAAAAAAAACACTTCGTTTTAGAACACAAATGGGGTAAATTAATATATACAATAATTGTGAAGAAATAACTTGAAAAGCACCAAACACATCGTTTAAAAGACTCACACTTATTTCAGCACTTGTGTGTGTGTGATGAAAATTTAGTGATGTGAGTGTGGCATGTTGCACTACTGTCAAATGGATTTTAGCATCCTGGATTTGAATCTCACACCCAGTTTTGTGATGTTTGCATGTTCTCTCCATGTCTCTGACATTCTCAAAGACATGGAATAATTAGCAATTCCAAAATGCCACTGCTTGGAGTTTTGTCTCGTCCATTATGAGGGATGGACGTCTAGGACGAAGCTGCAGTTAGCAGCAGCAGTGTTATTTTTTTTTTTAAACTATCATCCTGAGGTATCCTGTATTTACTCAACCCAAGACGATTTAATTATGTTACATGAAGTATATGTAAGCATGTGTGACACACAAAGGGCTCAAAAAGAAAAGGAAAAGGCAGCTAAAGCTTCATCTAAGTCTAAGACGATAGGTGAAGAACCAGATCTGCCAAGACCTAATGCTGCAGCATCGGCTTCAGCTGAGAGCGAAAGTGGGAGTGAAACTTCGGGTGAGGTGAACAAGGAGAATTTGTCGATTCCAGTAGGATTATTGGAACTGAGCATGGCCTCTTTTTCCCCGCTGACAACTACAGCTAATACCACCCGCTGTGAATCAGCAGCATCAACTGTAACTGGACTCACAACTCCGTCTACGGAGAATGGAGAAGACAAAAACAAACTGTCCAAGTGAGTGGGTGGGGGTATAAATTATATAAATAGTGATATAAGTAAAGATGTAAGTGATATAAAAAGGATACAAACAAGAAAAATGAGAAACAGTTTCAGGATATATAGGACCTGGAGAAATGTTTAAGTACTAACTTTACTGAAACCTAGTAAAGTAAATGATGAAAAAATACAGGAAAATATGAGTAAGTTTGAGAATAAAATTAGAGTACATGGTGCTCAGCTTGAAGATGATAACCTCCTTAGCATTAGACGCGAGCATCACTCGGTCTGTACAAACAGTCCTAAACTCAGTCAGATCCATCATGCGTAAAACCTCAGGATTACTTAGGCTGTAAAAGTGCCTGCAGCATTAGTGCCAAGCGTCATTCGGGCAATGGTATAGGTGTGCCTTGCGTGTCAGGCCCAAGTGTTTCCCGGGCAACTGTGTAGATGCATCTTCTAGCCTCATAATGGCCTCTCATAAGAAACACCTCTCATCAGCAGTGATGACAAAGTGAATCTGTCTTCAGGCACAGAAATTGAAATGGTCAGTGAAACGGAAGTGATTCTGGTGAATCTGAAAGTGACGCTCACACCACTTGCACATGTGCAGTGTGCATTTCACATAATTATTATTGTTATTGTTCATTTTTAATTTTTGTATCATTATAATACTTTATACACTTCTGACGTTGTACTTTTAGTGTTTTGCACATTCTACGGTAGAAAGGTGATACTTAATAAAAAATGTAATTTTTCAAGCCAAAAAATGCAACTTTTTTACGTTTTTTTGTGAAAAAATGCAATGCTAAGGAGATTAAGCAAAGGTTTACAACTTGTACAATCGAAATCTGCTGCTAACAGAAAAGCAACGGCTAAAAAATTGGAATTCAAAGTGCTTGGTGACAAACTAGCTGTGCTGAAACATAAATAAATAACAACATCAGAATCAAAGGTCTCCCTGAAAACCGTGAAAGTCCAAACCCAGTGAAATTCATAGCTAAACTATTCGCTGAAATAATTGGAGAGGACTACAAATCAGACACAGATCTCAGCAGCTTACTGTATATGTGGATAGAATGCGATAGAATGTGATTTTTTTTTTCTTCACATCGTACCCTTGGTTTATTGTAACAGGAATGTACTATCATACATTATCTCAGTCTCCAAGAGAACTGTTAACATCATTCCCTAGGTTTACTGTATTGGGACTAATTAAGATCATATCCTAGGCTTATTGTTTTCAGACTGCACTGTTATAAGATATCTCAATTTTAATCTTTTCTACGCCGGTGCTTGGGGGTTTGTTTTGTTTTGGATGTGCTCTGTCTCTTGGCATGTCAGATGACTAGGACTTCATAAAGTGTGGTCTAGCCTCACTTGGTGAGGCAAAATGGGGTCTTGGGGGGAGGGAGAGAAAGATAGCAATGTTACTTCTTATTTTTCCTTTCTACCCCAATAACTGTAAGTCCCAACATAACAATAGGCTCCATAGCCGTAACACCTGGCAATAATATAGGTGTGTCTTACGTAAGCGACAGGCCCGAGTGTTAACCAGGCACCAGTGCAGACACATCTTGTCCTAGCCTCATAATGGTGTCTCATAAGAAATGTTTTTCAGCAGCCCAAGTGTTGTAAGCTCTTGACAGTGATACGAGTAGTGATGATGAAGTGAATCTGTCTTCAAACAGTGAAATTGAAATTGTCAGTGAAATCAAAAGTGATTCTGATGAATCTGAAAGTCAATGTCAATTAATTTATATAGCACATTTAAAACAACATAGGAATACTGTAGCCAAAGTCTTTACAATAATAGAATAAAAGAAAACATACAATTAACATAAATAACATAAATAGAAATAAATTAAATAAACATAAAATAAATAATAAATAGAAGTAATGTTACATAATCACAATGAGGAAACCATCAGTATTACTGAAGGTCACGGAATGCAAGTGAATAGAAATGAGTCTTTAATCATGTTTTGAACAGTTGAATTGTAGATGACTCCTTTATGCAATGAGGTAAAGAGTTCCACAGGCGAGGAGCAGCAGCTGCAAAAGCGCTGTCCCCCTTAGTTTTACACTTGGTACGAAGGACAACAAGAGACAACTGACCAGAAGATCTAAATAGGCAGGAGCAAGCCCATGTAAAGATTTAAAAACTAGCAACAAGATTTTAAAATCAATTTGAAAACTGACAGGCAGCCAGTGCAAAGAAGCTAATATTGGAGAAACAGAATCAGACTTTCTTGCCCCAACCAGAAAGTGAGCGACAGCATTCTGGACCAACTGTAACCTGCGTATCAGGGATTTGCTAATCCCAGAATACAGCGAATTGCAGTAATCAAGGCGAGAAAAGATAAAAGCATGAGTAGCTTTCTCAAGATCCCTAGAAGATAAAAAAGGCTTGATCTTACCTAATAGACAAAGCTGGAAAAAGCAACTCTTGACTACAGAATTAATCTGTTTCTCAAAAGAGAGGTTACTGTCAAAGATAACACTAAGATTGCGGACTTGAGGTTTGTAAAAGACAGAGAAAGAGCCGAGAAGTCAAGACCAATTTGGGCTTTAGCTGATGGACCCACTATAAGCACCTCTGTTTTATTTTGATTCAGATCAAGAAAATTATTAGCCCTCCAGGATCTTAGTTCAGAAAGACAGTTGTGCAGTTGATTTATTGCAGAGTTGCAGACAGGAATATAAACCTGTGTATCATGAGCATAGCAGTGAAAAGAAATGTTAAATTTCCTAAAAATAGCTCCAATAGGGTGAAGGTATATAGAGAATAAAATAGAACCCAAAATGAATCCCTGAGGAACACCACATTTAAGAGAAGCAGAAAATGAAAAAGAGGAATTTAAAGTCACTGAAAAGTGTCTACCAGTTAGATATGACCTGAACCAGTTAAGAGCAGCCTCTTTAAGCCCAACAAGATCTTCAAGCCGCAACAGAAATATCTCATGGTCAATAGTGTCAAAAGCAGTGGACAGGTCAAGGAGGATAAGGACTGCAGTGCCACCCGAGTCAGTTATAATAGAGATGTCATTGAATACTTTAAGGAGGGCCGTCTCAACACCATGATAACGCCTAAAGCCAGATTGGTAGATCTCAAATAAATTATTGGAATTAAGGTGATCAACCAATTGATTATAAATAATTCTTTCTAATATTTTAGCCACAAATGGCAATTGGGAAATCGGGCGAAAATTGGCTAAAACTCCAGGAACTAATTCTGCCTTTTTTAGACAGGGATGTACCGCAGCATGTTTAAAAAATGAGGGCACAACTCCCTCACCAATAGAATCATTGATAATGGCTGGTAAAGATGGACCCAAAACATCAAAGGCTTCTACTACAAGGCGTGGTGGTACAATATCAAGAGGACTGAGAGCTGGTTTAAGGGGGTCAATAGTTCTTTTTAACTGTGAAAGTGAGACAAGATCAAAAAATTCCAAGACAATGCTATGATTAACAGTAGGAAGTTCATAGACAGTTGGAACAATACCACTGCAGATTGTATCAATTTTACTGACAAAGAATGAAAGAAACTGCTCACATGAAAGAACAGTACTATTTAATCCCATCACAGAATGAGGGTGAATGGCCGCATTAATTGAATTAAATAAGACCCTAGGATTCTTAGAGTGACGGGATACTAAATCAGCGAAGAAATCATGTTTAGCTTTCTTAACCGCAACCTGGAAGTTGAATAGAGAAGTCCTAAAAATCTGTTTAGAAACAATCAGTCCATCTTTTTTCCAGCGCCATTCCGCAGTTCAACAGGCACGGCGCAGCAATCGCGTAGTTTCATTTAGCCAGGGAGGAAGTCTTCCCTTATTATAGTGTATCTTGAGCTGAGCAATTGAATCTAAAACCGTTTTACAAGAAGAATTAAATTCTAAGACAGAATCATTGATACCATCATATTGGACGTGCACATCAAGACTAGAGAATATAGTTTTAAAATCGGATATAATAGAAGAATTTAAAAAGCGAGAACAGCGTGGAGCACAACTAGTAGTAGGGATATCAACAGTAATATTCAAATCCATGTGATGCTCGTGTCAATCGCACATGTGCAATGTACTGTTCAAAATCCACAAGGAATTATACTACTATGGTCCTGACTGTGACGCTGTATTGTGTATTTCACCGTGCTTCAATGACACCTTTTGACAGTATATATGGTGTGGCGGACGGCGGGGGTCTATGCCCGGCCAAAACACCCCTTCGGTATATGTTCAAGTTGGAGCAGCCATGAACTTTGCAATACCTCCCCCGGCCGCTAGATGGCAACCCCCCCGGGTTTGAGTGGTGCCTCGGTTTCACGTAGGGCTCCATAGGAATTGGAGTTGGGTGCAGCCCTGTTGAGTCCCGCAGGCCCTGCCAGGGGGTGCTACAGCTGGGACTCCAGAGTGCTTATGGAAGCAATGTTTTCGCCACACCCAGAAGTGCAGCCTGAACTTGGCAATCAACCACCTGCAGCACTTCCGGGTGGACTATAAAAGGAGCCAGCAGCCACCACTCGTGGAGCCTGTCGGGAGGAGGAGAGGACTATGCTTGCTGGGAGGAGTGGTGGTGCAAAGAGGAGTATGGTGTTTTGGTGCTTGGGACTGTGTTGTGCCTATGGGTCATGGGGAAGATGTGCCCGACAGGTGAAGGGAAATAAAAGTTTCTTGGTTTTATTAGAGCTTCTGGTGTGAGTCCGTGTCTGGTCAGGCGCCAATACAGCCTTTTGTTACAATGGTATTAGCATTATTTTTACTATTATTATTCTTCATCATTATTATCATTTGTACCATTGTTATACTTTCTACTTTTCTGACTTTGTACTTTCAGTGTTTTGCATGTTCTACAGTAGAAAGATGAGATTTAACAAATATATCCATTTTCAAGCATCAAGCCAAAAAATGCAACACTTTTTACATGTGTTTTTCAAGAAAAAATATATAACTATGGAGGTTAATACATAGAACAATTCCATTTGCCGTATCACACGTAGCATCTGATCCTGAATGGCAATATGTCATGGTGATTGATAATTTATTTAATAAATTGATTTTGATAAATATTTATGCACCCAATGTGTATGATAGAGATTTCATCCAAATTGTATTTGCATCTATTTCTAATGTGAATACTCATAAAATTATAATGGCTGTAGACTTTGTGTTTTAAATTCAGACCTGGATAGGTCTTCAGCTACAGTGGCAATAACATTTAATATTGCAAAAATAATTACACAGTTTGTAATGGATCATAACTTATCAGACCCATGGAGATTTTTAACACTAGAATCCATGAAGCCTGTGAAAAAACATGGAATCCTGGCCAGCCTTAAATTCCTTTGCACTTCTCCATCAGCGTCTTTTGTTTTGTAAATGTGTTGATCCGCACAAGCAACAAGCAGCCTGCTATCCCATCCCCCTCCTTGACAGAGCTCAACTTGGACAAAAAGTTCTCCCAGCTCAAGCCAAGGCTCCTTAATTTGCGTGTGAGGTGCCTGGAGTTGTATAGGGTAAATAATGCAGTATATCGTTATTTGGAATACATGCATTTCATGTGTGTTCCGTGAATGAACATGAGTTGTCATTTGAACATGTTTTCTTTTCGATCTTGCCTGTACTCTGCGTTACGGTGCATGATACTGATAATGCAGACAGAACGGAGTACAGGCAAGATCGATAAAAAAAAATGACAACTCATGTTCAAATGGCATAGTGTTTTCAAATACAGTAATCCCTCCTCCATCGCGGGGGTTGCGTTCCAGAGCCACCTGCGAAATAAGAAAATCCACGAAGTAGAAACCATATGTTTATATGGTTATTTTTATATTGTCATGCTTGGGTCACAGATTTGCGCAGAAACACAGGGGGTTGTAGAGAGACAGGAACGTTATTCAAACACTGCAAACAAACATTTGTCTCTTTTTCAAAAGTTTAAACTGTGCTCCATGACAAGACAGAGATGACAGTTCCGTCTCACAATTAAAAGAATGCAAACATATCTTCCTCTTCAAAGGAGTGCGCGTCAGGAGCAGAGACTGTCATAAAGACAGAGGAAAGCAAACAAATCAATAGGGCTGTTTGGCTTTTAAGTATGCGAAGCACAGCGGCACAATGCAGTTACAATGAAGGCAGCAGCTCACACCCCCTCCATCAGGAGCAGAGAGAGAGACAGAGAAAAACAAACAAGCAAAAATCAATACGTGCTCTTCGAGCTTTTAAGTATGCGAAGCACCGTGCAGCATGTCGCTTCACGAAGCAGCTGCACAGAAGGTAGCAACGTGAAGATAATCTTTCAGCATTTTTAGACGAGCGTCCGTATCGTCTAGGTGTGCGAACAGCCCCCCTGCTCAATCCCCCTACGTCAGGATCAGAGAAAGTCAGCGCAAGAAAGAGAGAGAGAAAAGTAAGTTGGGTAGCTTCTCGGCCATCTGCCAATAGCGTCCCCTGTATGAAATCAACTGGGCAAACCAAGTGAGGAAGCATGTACCAGAAATTAAAAGACCCATTGTCCGCAGAAATCCGCGAACCAGCAAAAAATCCGCGATATATATTTAAATATGCTTACATATAAAATCCGCGATAGAGTGAAGCCGCGAAAGGCGAAGCGCGATATAGCGAGGGATTACTGTAGTGACTTTTTCATGTATGAATGTGTGTGTGCGTGCGTGATAGAGGCAGAGACAGATTAGATCTCATTCAAGTGGTTAGTGGAACATAAAATAAACAGTTTTGCCAAGGTATAACCAAACAAGTGTGCTTTTATTCAAGAATAAAACTGAATAACAAAAAATTCAAGTGACAGCAAGATACCAGGATTCACCAGTGTTTGTGTGTCTACTTATACCCCTTCAGTGATATCTTTTACAGGTAGCAAAACTTTACACAGGCTGTTACAGACTGAAATCAAAGGCTTCTTCTTTTTGGGCATATACACTATCAACATGGCACTGTCAGATCTAAACACTAGCCTAGCAAATTGCTTGTGTACTAAAGTAACTTTAGCTGCAGGTAGAAGTTCCATTTTACTTATGGTGCCAAGCAGAGTTGTGTCACGGTGCAGCAGTCAATTAGACAGCGGAAGCGCTGTGAAGAAGCTGTCTGTTATTACTGGCCTTTGTCCAGAAACGGCTCCATAAGCTTTATGACCACAGACTTGGAAAGTCTTTGCCTTGGGTTGTAACTCAAAACACAGTTCTCAACAAAACGTTGCCGAAATCGCAGCAAATCTGTTGTTTTTCACACGTTCTGCACGAGTGTATTTGTTGTCAAAGCACAAATGCCACATGGTAGTCTGATAGTGTTCATGGGACACTGTATCTTTGATTGCTGGTACAACAAATAGTTCTGAGCAGGCGTCAGCCACAGCACCAACTGTGGTCATCACTGCTCTTGTGAAAAGAACGGAGACAAATGCTGTCAACTCAGAGAGGGAGAGGCAAATTCGTTGTACCATGTGAATGTCATTGACAGAATTAAAATGAATAATAAAAAAAAACAAGCGCTAAGTTTTACAAGTAGCCAAAATTTATACCGGGTGTTACAGAATCAAATGAAATGCATATTGTAATTATATTATAGTAATAATAATAACAGCATCTCAATACTCAGAGCACCGAGACTCGAACCCAGTACCTTTGGGTTATAAGGCAGCAGTTCTTACTCTGGAGCCTTGGCTTGAGCTGGGAGAACGTTTTGCACACAATATTCTCAGTAATAATAAATAATACTACTATGATCAATCACAATTCTGTCCTCCACACCTCCCAGCAAGCTGTGTCCTTCTCCTCCCGTCTCTGGCTCCCTTGCTGGGTCTCCAGCAGTCCTTTATATAGTCCTTGACCCAGAAGTGCTTCTGTCCTTCTGCCCGCGTGACTTGCTCGCACTTCCAGGTCAGATGGAGAATTGGCTTTTTCTTCAGCCTGGAAATACGTCAGGGCTCCTCCTGGCGGAACCCACAGTACCCAACAGGGCTGAGAAACCGCACTCCAAGTCCCAGGATGCCCTGCGGGAATCCAGGGCACCGTTACACTCCAGGGGAACTGCCATCTAGCATTTTGGGGGAGGCAGTGTCCTGGAAAAGCCACTCATCTCTTAGCTGGCATCTTAACCCTCTGTTATTAGTTGATGAGAACTGTACAGAATTTATATACAAGCAAATTGATTATTTTTTAGAGACAAGTGCATCCTCAATGGTCTCTGCAGAAATACTCAGGGAAACTCTAAACACATTTAAAAGAGGACAGATGATTTCATATTTCTCTCACAAAAATAAATTGGAAACCAAGAAGACATCAGAGTGAATCAGCAAAATTACCAGAATAGGTAAAGAATGTGTCAGGTCTCCAAATGAAGCATTTTATAGAAAAGACAGGTTTTGAAATCAGAATTTAACCTCTTGACAACTAAAGAAATGGAACAACTCATCTTTAAATTTCAACATCAGTACTATGAACACAGAGGAAAGCCTAATAAGATTGTAGCTCAACAAATCCACAAGCAGGAAGTTTGCAATGCAATAACAGTAATCACTAACACACACAAAGATAAAATTATTGACCATAAAATTATTACCCATACATTTACAGAGTACTATAAGTCCTTGTATTCTACCCAGTTTAAAGATAAGACACAATCTAAAGAGTTTTTTTATGTATTACAGATACCACAGCTAGAAACTCTTAGTACAGAGGAACAGGGTAAACCTCTGATACTCTCAGAATTACTGCATACTATACACTCACTTCAGAGTGGGAAAGCAGCAGACCCCAATGGCTAGAGTTTTATAAAAAAAAATCAAACAATTTAGCTCCACAATTGTTAGCAATGTTTATAGGAGCTACAGACAACAAAATTCTACCTCCAACTTTTCACCAAGCATTTATTACCAACCTTCCTAAGAAAAATAAGGACTTATTACAATGTGCATCATACAGACCAATCTTACTTCTGAATAATGACGTTAAAATACGATCCAAAGTTCTAGCTAGAAGGACTGAGAAAATGCTACCTTCTGTAATATTGCAAAACCAAACCGGATTTATGAAAGGCAGACATTTAGCTTTTAATCTTAATTAATAATAAAACATGCTACTGTTTGAGTTGTGGGTGAGTGGGCCTTGAATTTGGGCTATGTTTTGTCCAGAGCTGTTTTCTGCCTTTCACCAGATGCACCTGGCATCGGCTATGGTTGCCCTACACCCCTGATCTGGATTATGCCTGTCTGAGAATGTTATGTTATGTTTTGATGGGGGCACCACATGATAAGGGATTTAATGTCTCTGACTTCACCAGTTCTATATAGTGAGTATTAGAACTCCGTAAATACCAAGCAAAAGCTCTGTGAACATAGACATCTGGCTAACAGTAACAGGTTCTCATGTAGGATTTGTAGGTGTTTGGCTACATCCTTGCTGCCCTAGATGGTAACAGAGTTTTTTTAATTCCTCATGCTGAAAAGCATCCCCAGTTCACAATGCAGCCATCGTCTGTATAGGATGATTTTCTTGACTGTATTTTGTTTGCTCCAAACCTAGTGATTTGTTTTCAGGCCAGAAAGTACCTCCAAATCTGAAGTCACGGTACTCTCTCCAGAATAGAATGATTTGATCCCAGTAGGTAAGGGGTGTGCGGCTGCTCCAAGTGGTGTAGTTCAAGTACTTTGGGGTCTTGTTCATGAGTGAGGGCAGAGGTGATTTTTAAATTGATCAATGAATGTGTTCAGCATCATCTGTTTGAAAATTCTTGGCTAAAGCTGATTTTCAGAAAACACTGGGCAGAATGCTGAATAACTTTTTAACATTTATTTTTTTCTCAATGCATAAGAGCTAAATTTAATCAATTTCACTTTTCATTTATGCTATTCTTTGAAATGGAATTATAAAACTGCAAGTTGATGGAGAATATTTCTAGTATTTAAGTCAGTCTTTTCAAAGACGACATATTAAAAAAAAAAAAACTGAGCTGAAAATGTCATTGAAAAAATGCATAAAAACTGCATCAAAGTTTTATAAGTAATAAATGATGGTTTACAATATATGTAACAATGTCCATCAAGCAATGTACATACAATTTTTCTTTCATGATTCTTCTTTTGTTTGCTCCCATTAGGGGTCGCCACAGTGGATCAAGTTTTTCCATATTCTCCTGTCCTCTGCATCTTTCTCTGTTACACCCACCACATCCATAAACCTCCTCTTAGGCATTCCTCTTTTCCTCTTATCTATAAGTTCTATTCTTAGCATTGTTTTCCCAAAATATCTAGCATCTCTCCTCTGCACATGTCCAAACCAACGCAATCTCCTGTCTAATCTCATCTGTCATCTTTTCCACAACCTTTGCAAATAAGAAAGGGCTCAGAGCCGATCCCTGATGTAATCCCACCTCCAACTTGAATGCATCCATCACTCCTACAGCAGACCTCACCACTGTCACACTTCCCTTGTACATATCCTATACAGCTTTTACATATTTCTTTGCCACGCCTGATTTCCTCATACAGTACCACAACTCCTTTCTAGGCATCTTGTCATAAGCTTTCTCCAGGTCCACAAAGACCTGCAACTCTCTCTGGCCAAATCCATCAATACCCTCAGAACAAACATAACATCTGTGGTACTCATTGCTGGCATGAAACCATACTGCTGCATGCTAATCATCATTTCCCTTCTTAACCTAGCTTCCACTACTCCTTCCCATAAGTTCATGCTGTGGCTCATTGATTTTATCCCTCTGAAGTTACTACAGCTCTGCACATCCCCTTTATTGTTAAATATCAGTACCAGTACACTTCTTCTCCACTCCTCAGGCATCCTCTTACTTTCCAAGATTGCATAAAACAATCTGGTTAAAAACTCCACTGCCATCTCTATAAACACCTCCATGCTTCCACAGGTATGTCATCTGGACCAACAGTCTTTCCATTCTTCATCCTCTTCATAGCTGCCCTTACTTTGTCATTGCTAATCTGTTTCACTTCCTGATTCACTATCTGCACATCACCCAACCTTCTCTCTCTCTCTCTCTTCATTCATCAGCGTCTCAAAGTTCTCTTTCCATCTGCTCAACACACTTTCCTCGCTTAAGAGTATGTTTCCATCTGTTTCCTTTATCACCCTAACCTGCTGCACCTCTTTCCCATCTCAGTCCCTCTGTCTTTTCTCCCTCTTTAGTGTCCTGCCTCTCATACAACTCATCATACTCCTTTTCTTTAGCCTTCATCGCCTCTGTCTTCACCTTACTCTTTATCTCCTTGTACTCCTGTCTGCTTTCCACATTTTTCTGTATACTCTCTTGTACTTCCCCATTCCACCACCAGGTTTCCTTTTCCTCCTTCCTCTGTCCAGATGTCATGCCAAACACCCTTCTTGCTGTCACCCTTACTACTTCTGCTGTGGTTGCCCAGCTGTCTGGTAACTCTTCACTGCCACCCAGTGTCTGTCTTACCTCCTCCCTGAACTCAACCTTACAGCCTTCCTTTTTCAGTTTTCACCATTCGATCCTTGGCTCTGCCCTCACTATCCTCCTCTTCTTGATCACCAACGTCATCCTACAGACCACCATCCTATGCTGCCTAACTATGCTTTGTCCTGCCACCACTTTGCAGTTTACAATCTACTTTAGACACCATCCAGCATAGAATATAATCTACCTGTGTACATCTTGTTCCACTCTTGTACATCACCCTATGTTCTTCCCTCTTCTTAAAATATTTATTAACCATGGCCATGCCCATCATTTTCGCAAACTCCACTACCATCTGACCTTCTGCATTCCTCTTCTTGACACCATATCTACCCAGCATCTCCTCATCTATTCTATTCCCTTCACCAACATGTGCAGTGAAATCTGCTTCAATCACCACTCTCTCTCCCTTGGGTACACTCTCTACCACTTCATCCAACTCACTCCAGAAATCTTCTTTCTAACAACATTCATCATCACACCTTCTATTTCCAACTTCATAATCATCACTCTGTCTGAAACTATTTTCCTCTACAAAACATTCTTGACATACTGATCCTTCAGGGTAACCACTGCCCCATTTCTTCTCCCATCTACACCATGATAGAAAAATTTGAACCCACATCCGATCTACCTGGCCTTACTTCCCCTCCATTTAGTCTCTTGCACGCACAATATATCAACCTTCCTTCTCTCCATCACATCAGCTAACTCTCTCCCCTTACCAGTCATACTGCTAACATTCAAAGTTCCTACCCTCACTTCCACTCTCTTTACCTCGTCCTCTTCTCCTGCCTCTGGACACGCCTCCTCCCTCTTCTTCTCCTTCTTTGGCCAACAGTAGCCAAATTTCTGCCAGCACCCTGTTGGCTAACAGTACTGGTGGCAGCCATTGTTAACCCAGGCCTCGACCGATCCGGTATGGAAATCTGTGTTGTTGCCCACATATTCATCTGGCAAAATCTGCCTTTCCTGACGTTACCCTCCCCATTTATCCAGGTTTGGGACTGGCATGAAGAAACACACTGGTTTATGCATCCCCTGTGGCTGGGTTCTCACACTGAGAACCACACTGAGGTCTCATGCTGGACTTTCACACTGACAAATAGAAAAAAAAAAAGCTTAAACTAGCATAAAAGAGTAAGTCAAGAAGTAGAAGCGGCTTGGACAATTTACTTTTGTAAAAGTTTGCAGGCTTGTAATTTTGAATATCTTGCACCCAGTCATGAATAAATTGTTTGTGTTCTTCCAAAGATTTATAACTTTTAAACCTTCGCGTAATGTGTGTATTGAGTCCATCAGATCTGCATTGTTTATTAATTACAACTTGTCCAAATAGCACTGCTTTTTGTCCAAATTACATTTTTCTAGATGAGATCCTTTATCCTTATCCCTTCCTTTGTTGCTTTCATTAAAGAGTTGCAGTTTCCCACATTATGTCACTACTATTGGTGTTCTTCATTTTAAACAAACCAGTACAATCCCCATTGATGGTTTCCATACCCCACAATGCAGTGTGGTGTGACAAATTCTTGATCCCTTGTAGAAGAGGAAGTGCTGTTTGAAAGCATCATCTATAACTTCAGAGCAGAACAGCAGAGGAAATAGCATCACTCATTTGACCAAATAATTTGGCATTTTTACTCATTAGTCCAATTTCTAATAGTGACATTATTTGCTATTTTTGGTGGCTGAAATTTAGGTATATCCTTTAATACACATATGCATGTGAGCAACTGTCATATGTTTTTGACTTCTGACCACCAATACAAACTACAGTACCCAGCTGGAAGCTTGTAAAAATTCACACACCTTCTCAGGGTCTCTTGTGAAAGTTAACTCCAGAGTAGGCACTCTTGAGCCTGTGCTTTGCTTTGATGCTAGTATTTTTCATCCTACTGCATTAACTCCTGCTCTTTCCCTGACAGAGATGTAAGAGTCAGTTTCCAATGCAACAGTCTAGTAAGTCAAAAACTTTCATCAGTTTCTCCTTTTACTCATCAGGCACCTATCTGCGCATACCCCTTCATCTTGTCAGTGGTGGGGCCATATGTTCACTTCACAGGGCTTTTTCAAGACCATACAAGTCACACGGTCATCAAATGCTTTGATCCAGAAGTTAGTTCCCTTATCCCTCCCTCCTCAGAGGTTCATTTAGATTTGTTTGGTGATACAAGAGTTGTTTTTTTCCCCCCTCCATTTTTTTTGTGTTTGCCTTGGGATAAGATAGCATTTACAAAATATAGTTGGAAATTTTGAAATGTTTCATTTCTCTAAAAAGTTTTAAAAAGGTATAATATTTAATACGAGAAAAAAAATATCAATGGAAATAAATCAGCCATCTTTCAAGCTTATAAAAACATATGAAACTCTAGGTAAAAACACTATAATAAATACTTAAGATGTATTTCTATATATTAAAATATGTAAATAGTAATACTTTTAGCATTGTAAGTATAGATAAATGGGCCAAAAAGCACATCCATATTTACTTTCCTTATTCACTTTGTAAGGTACCATATTTGATGTAATGTAGAAAAATTGCTGTTGGTCTTCCAGGTGCCTCCTACTGGCCATCTGAAACATAATGCAGTGTTTTTAACATTAAAATAACATTATATGCACAACAGCAAAATACACTATAATAATAAACAATTTTACATATTGAAAATATTGTTATATTAATAATGTTTTTTTTTATCCATTAAATTGTTTTCTGCTCAGGGACAAAAAACATGCAAATAAAAATTAACTCTTTGCTAAACCTCAAGTTATTTCTGATATCCCTGTATATTATATAACCTCTGCCACCACTTAAAGATATTTTAGTGTCTCTTTAATCTGCAGCCTCACCCTTATGCAGTGGAGAGCTATTAATAATTAGTAGATTTTCCCATAGTCTGTTCTTCCGAGAACTCTCGTACTTGTGGCTGTCAGGACACCAGTCACATAAAACCTTACAGTCAACTGTTTCTTTTCTGCCTTTTTTTCCCTTCTTGATTTGTCTAAAAATGTCTCACATGTTAGAAGTGCTTAATTTCTGTTCACATTAAAGCATACAGCTCTTAGATGAGCAGTGTGGGAGCCCTTCGCTCACTTACAACCGTGTCTGAAATTTGCATCTTTTTATTTTACTTTCATATGACGCATTGCAGAAGAAAAGCGAAAGACGAAAAAAAATTACAACAAATTCTCTTTCAGTTATTATGATACCATACAACTTCCCACTCTAAAACTACTAGGACTTCTTTTGAACTTTCTTATCAATAATCAAGCCTCTTCTCGCTGACAGATAAAATCTTAGCCTTTGAGGCTGAAAGATTAAAAGCTGTTTTTCCATGCATCTATTTGACAAATACCAGAGAAATGTATTCAGAGGTTTTTATTTTTTATAATATTGGTTACTTTTACAGTAAATAAAAAAATGGCTTTTCATTTATTACAAAATAGTTTTTTAAAATTAAAACTGAAGATGCATACTGTTATAATTTCATTGATAAATATATATATTCCTTCTTTTATCGCCTGTTCATATGTAAAAGTCCAACTGGTTTTGTAAAGGGGAAAGTTTTATGTGGCATCTGACTTATTTCACTAAAGGATGCGCATTCTGCTTTGTAGTTCTTTACATTTGTACACATTTCTACTACTCGACCAGCTGTATTTCATCATGTCCATCCATCCATCCATTTTCCAACCCGCTGAATCCGAACACAGGGTCACGGGGGTCTGCTGGAGCCAATCCCAGCCAACACAGGGCACAAGGCAGGAAACAATCCTGTTATCAGTGAATTAAACCATCCTTTGGTAAAAGTCAGTTTAAAAAAACATTTTGTTATCTTTAATACCATATGCTTAAATGCAGTGTGATGTGTCAATTTTTATATATTACAGTGATTTATCAAGACATATCACATTTATAAGTAATTGATAAGAACTAGCATTGCCTTCAACAGGCTTTCTAACTCCTTTCATCACATTTTAAAATAAATGACTTTAAAGAACTTAAGTGAATCATGACAGAAAGCTTGGTGCTTTCGGTTCCAGAATATCTTTTAAATCAATACAGTGGAACCTCGGTTCACGACCATAATTCGTTCCAAAACTCTGGTCGTAAACCAAGTTGGTTGTGAACCGAAGCAATTTCTCCCATAGGATTGTATGTAAATACAATTAATCCGTTCCAGACCGTGCGAACTGTATGTATATATATATATATATATATATATATATATATATTTTTTTTAGTTTTTAAGCACAAATATAGTTAATTACACCATAGAATGCACAGCGTAATGGTAAACTAAATGTAAAAACATTGAATAACACTGAGAAAACCTTGAACAACAGAGAAAACTAACACTGCAATAGTTCGCGCTATAGTGCTAGGAACCGCTCGCTAAAAACACTTTTTTTAATGAGTTTTAAGCACAGGGGAAAAAATGAACATTTGAAAAATCCGTAATTTAATAAACCACCAAGAAAAGTAACATTGCAACAATGCAGGCTACGAAACAATCACTGTAAATAGAACTGAAAACAAAAACAAGCCTTCTCTACCTTATGCATCCCTCGCTCGCTCTCTCTCTCTCGCGCCTGAGTGTGTGTGCGTCTCTCTTTTGTGAGCCTGGGGCGCCTGTGTGTGTGTCTCTCTAGAGCGCTCCTGTGTGTGTGCGCGCCTCTCTCTCGTGCTCCTGTGTGTGTGCGCGGCTCTCTCTGTCTCGCGCTGCCTGTGTGTGTGCCTCTGTCTTTCGCGCTGCCTCTGTGTGTGTGTGTGTGTGTGTGTGTGTGTGTGTGTGTGCTGCGCTCTCTCGCTCTCTCTGTTGCTCGCTGCACCGGAAATGCACAGGGAGAGATTGAACATGTACTGGTCGTGAACCGAGGCAAAAGTTTGGCGAACTTTTTGGTCGTAAACCGAGTTGTATGTGTACCGAGACGTTCGTGAACCGAGGTTCCACTGTACTGTGGTTCCCAGTCAGCCATTAAGAAATCTACAGTATTTGGATGTGCTTATCTTTTGATATAACTCTTACATGTCTCTGATGAGCAATGTATTCTCTTGATTTTGCTGCTGACTTACAACTACCTTTTATTAATAAGATTGTGAAGCAAACATAGCCTGATTTTTCCAGAGTATCAACATTTCTGTATGTTGCAGGACTGAATTGCTTCTTTATTCCTTAAATGGCAGCCAAACAAAACTAAGATGTGAAGTTATCCCACAAATGACTAGCTAAAACAGGGCCTCAGATTCCAACTAATTTTATTCTAACTAGTTCCTTAATTAGGCACCGATTCTTGTTGTTAATTAAACCCACACTTTAATTCCATGACTTGTTGATGCTGTCAGTCTGTGATAGCAAACATTTCCCGAACTGTTGATTTTCTTTTTTTGTAAGAGCACCATAAAAATTTTTAGTGGACCTGAGCAGATCAACATTACTGAGACCTTCACCTTTCTTTATTTTCAGACTTGGTTGGAATGCTCATGTGTTGGCATATTTTGTATCTTAATATTTTTGACTGCTAATTCAGGGAAAATAGAAATGATTAGGGGTATGAGTCTTAAATAGCATGTCACTTAAAATTAAGGCAAAAGCTGGTCACTAGTTAAGAAAACGATTAGAATGAAAACCTGCTGTCGCTACAGCCCTCCATGATCGAAATTGGAGAATCCTGTTAGACTATTTGATTTTCCTCAGTGTTCCTAGTTGTTTGTATTATTTCTTATTAAACCTGCAAGCTACTCTTGTATACTTTATTGACATTACTTTGGCCAGTATCTTATCCACATACCCAGGTAGGCTCCAGAATGTTCACCAGGAAGATAAAACACAGTACAAAGCTTCCTTTCACTGGTACAAACCTGTTTGTATATCTTTAATATTACAACTTCCCCTACTCTGCGTGGTTCAGTTTTTCATGAGACCTACCTGTGTGTGATGTTTTGGACACCTGAGACTCTGGGGTTGATGCTTCTTGAGTGAGCATTACCAACTAAACCCTTGCATCCAATAGCGACCCACATTTCTATACCTTTCTGTAGCAGAGTCTCCTACCATACTAAATAGAGGTCCACACCATCTATCTAATAAATGCCTGTGAGGTTCAATCATTAATTATTGTAACACAGGCCTTCTCCTCCTCCAAAGCAAACCTAATCTCAAGGTGATGACAGGAGACTACCCCTACTGCTTTTAGATCACAATGCTTAAATCTCATAATACCCCATCACTGGTCTTAGATCGTGGTGCTTGAATTTCAAAAGGGGAAGCCACAGAAATTGCTTTGTGACGTTTGAAGCTACTTCTCCACACTCCACCTCCAACTTCAGATTAATACAGTAATGTAACACATTGGGTACCATAATTGTGCTGAATGCACTCCCTGACCCAACCAGCCCCCAACCCATACTTTTTGTGTGCAATCAAGTTTCTCATGCCAGTAGGTATTATTTTAACTTTATTAAGGTAAATATGTAAGTGTTATTGAATGTTTATGTCATAATATTAGTTGAGCCTATAGTGATCATAAGATCATATTTATTTATGTATTCAGTGATAGGCAATATTATTCAACTGTACATGCTAAAGGATTTTAGAATGTTAGTCAGCCTTGCTGAAATCCCCCTTTAACGCCAGACTGGAAGGTCAGAATCACTTCAAATGTTATCTGCTATCATCTGCTGACCTGTTGATTCTGCCCTGAAATGGCATGGCTGTAGCTGCAAAACAGGCGATTATAGGTAGGGGGAATGAATTTGGCACACCATCAGCACTTATGTATATCCACTTCAAGCACTGCTTTGCAAATACTTATGCATCTGCAGACTTTAAAGGAGGGACCGCATACAGTTAATGAAAAAGACGAAAAGAATTACTGTACTTGAGCGAACGATGTAAACAAAAGAAGATTGTAAACATCTAATAATGATAATAATATATACTTAAGTTTCAGATTATTTCTACTGATTACCTGTTTCAATTTAAAATAATATACTATTCTGTAAAACAATGTCCTTCAACAAAAGCCAAGTCACTAGGAAAAGCAAGAATCATCCATCTATCCATCCATCCATCCATCCATTCTCTTCCATTTATCTGAGGTCGGGTCCCTGGGGCAGCAGCTTGAGCAGAGATGCCCAGACTTTCCTCTCCCTGGCCACTTCTTCTAGCTGTTCCGGGGGAATCCCAAGGCGTTCCCAGGCCAGCTGAGAGACATAGTCTCTCCAGCGTGTCCTGGGTCTTCCCCTGGGCCTCCTCCCGGTTAGACGTGCCCGGAACACCTCACCAGGGAGGTGTCCAGGAGGCATCCTGATCAGATGCCCGAGCCACCTTATCTGACTCCTTTCGATGCGGAGGAACAGCGGCTCTACTCTGATCCCCTCCCGGATGACTGAGCTTCTCACCCTATCTTTAAGGGAAAGCCCAGACACCCTACGGAGGAAACTCATTGCAGCCGCTTGCATTCGCGATCTCGTTCTTTCAGTCACTACCCATTGCTCATGACCATAGGTGAGGGTAGGAACATAGATCGACTGGTAAATTGAGAGCTTTGCCTTGCGGCTCAGCTCCTTTTTCACCACGACAGACCGATGCAGAGCCCACATTACTGCGGATGCCGCACCGATCTGCCTGTCGATCTCACGCTCCATTCTTCCCTCACTCGTGAACAAGGTCCCGAGATACTTGAACTCCTCCACTTGGGGCAAGATCTCGCTACCAACCCTGAGAGGGCACTCCACCCTTTTCTGGCTGAGGACCATGGTCTCGGATTTGGAGGTGCTGATTCCCATCCCAGCCGCTTCACACTCAGCTGCGAACCGATCCAGAGAGAGCTGAAGATCACAGCCTGATGAAGCAAACAGGACAGCATCATCTGCAAAAAGCAGTGACCCAATCCTGAGTCCACCAAACCGGACCCCCTCAACGCCCTGGCTGCGCCTAGAAATTCTGTCCATAAAAGTTATGAACAGAATTGGTGACAAAGGGCAGCCCTGGCGGAGTCCAACTCTCACTGGAAACGGTTTCAACTTATTGCCGGCAATGTGGACCAAGCTCTGGCACCGATCGTACAGGGACCGAACAGCCCTTATCAGGGGGTCTGGTACCCCATACTCTCGGAGTACCCCCCACAGGATTCCCCGAGGGACACGGTTGAATGCCTTTTCCAAGTCCACAATACACATGTAGACTGTTAGTAGAACTCCCATGCACCCTCCAGGACTCTGCTAAGGGTGTAGAGCTGGTCCACTGTTCCGCGACCAGGACGAAAACCACACTGTTCCTCCTGAATCCGAGGCTCGACTATCCGACTGACCCTCCTCTCCAGAACCCCCGAATAGACTTTTCCAGGGAGGCTGAGGAGTGTGATCCCTCTGTAGTTGGAGCACACCCTCCGGTCCCCTTTCTTAAAGAGGGGGACCACCAACCTAGTCTGCCAATCCAGAGGCACTGTCCCTGATGTCCATGCGATGTTGCAGAGACGTGTCAACCAAGACAGCCCTACAACATCCAGAGCCTTGAGGGACTCCGGGCATATCACCATCCACCCCCGGAGCCCTGCCACCAAGGAGTTTTTTGACCACCTCGGTGACCTCAGTCCCAGAGATGGGGGAGCCCACCTCCGAGTCCCCAGTCTCTGCTTCCTCATTGGAAGGCATGTTAGTGGGATTGAGGAGGTCTTGGAAGTACTCCCCCCACCGACCCACAACATCCCGAGTCCAGGTCAGCAGTGCACCATCCCCACCATATACAGTGTTGACACTGCACTGCTTCCCCCTCCTGAGACGCCGGACAGTGGACCAGAATCTCCTCGAAGCCGTCCGAAAGTTGTTCTCCATGGCCTCCCAAAACTCCTCCCACGCCCAAGTTTTTGCCTCAGCAACCACCAAAGCCGCATTCCGCTTGGCCTGCCGGTACCTATCAGCTGCCTCCAGAGTCCCACAGGACAAAAAGGTCCTGTAGGACTCCTTCTTCAGCTTGACGGCATCCCTCACCTCCGGTGTCCACCAACGGGTTCGGGGATTGCTGCCACGACAGGCACTGACCACCTTACGGCCACAGCTTCGGTCAGCCGCCTCAACAATAGAGGCACGGAACATGGCCCATTCAGACTCAATGTCCCCCACCTCCCTCGGGATGTGGTCGAAGTTCTGCCGGAGGTGGGAGTTGAAGCTACTTCTGACAAGGGGCTCTGCCAGACGTTCCCAGCAGACCCTCACAACCCGTTTGGTCTTACCAGGCCTGACCAACATCCTCCCCCATCATCGAAGCCAACTCACCACCAGGTGGTGATCAGTTGCCAGCTCCGCCCCTCTCTTCACCCGAGTGTCCAAGACATGTGGCCGCAAGTCCGACGACACAACCACAAAGTCGATCATCGAACTGAGGCCTAGGGTGTCCTGGTGCAAAGTGCACACATGAACACCCCTATGCTTGAACATGGTGTTCGTTATGGACAATTCGTGATGAGCACAGAAGTCCAATAACAAAACACCACTCGGGTTCAGATCGGGGGGGGGCATTCCTCCCAATCACGCCCTTCCAGGTCTCACTGTCATTGCCCATGTGAGCATTGAAGTCTCCCAGCAGTACGAGGGAGTCCCCAGAAGGTATGCCCTCTAGAACCCCCTCAAGGGACTCCAAAAAGGGTGGGTACTCCAAACTGCTGTTCGGTGCATACGCACAAACAACAGTTAGGACCCATCCCCCCACCTGAAGGCGGAGGGAGGCTACCCTCTCGTCCACCGGGGTAAACCCCAATGAACAGGCTCCAAGTCGGGGGGCAATAAGTATACCCACACCCGCTCGGCGCCTCTCACTGGGGCAACTCCAGAGTGGTAGAGAGTCCAGCCCCTCTCAAGGAGATTGGTTCCAGAGTCCAAGCTGTGCGTCGAGGTGAGTCCGACTATATATAGCCGGAACCTCTCGACCACGCGCACTAGCTCAGGCTCCTTCCCCTGCAGAGAGGTGACATTCCACGTCCCAAGAGCCAGCTTCTGTAGCCGAGGCCACTACCCAATTCACACTGCACCCGACCTCCTTGGCCCTCCCATAGGTGGTGAGCCCAATCAAAGCAATAATCAATCTAGTGCAAAAATGTTTTACTCATAGACAATTATGTTCAAGAGTAAGCAACTCTGGTGACCTAATAATATTATTATTACTTATTATTTGGCCGATGCCTTTATCTAAATTAACTTAAAACATTTGTGATACATTTCACATACAATTAGTTACATTTAATTTGCTTTTTCAATTGCAACACGGGCAGGTGAAGTGCCATGCACATTGTCACAAAGTGTCCGGAGCAGGATTTTGAAGTCCTAGGTTCAAAGCCTTAACCTCTACACCATACTGTCTGCCAATAATATTAGTCCCTGGTTAAAAAAAAAAAAAAAAAAACCTATAAATATTGTGTACAGAAAAGTACTTTTGTTAGTTACGTAGTACTTCTGATACACCCGTTTAACTGACAGCGCTATAACTGAGGATGATTGTCTTACAACATTTCCAGGGCAAAGCCAGGTACCACAGTTTAAAGTATCTATTTGTTTTACACTTGCTGAGTAGCTCTCCCTAATGACATTTTAATTCGGTCTTTATTTTTTATAGCACCATTCACAGCGTATGCCATCACATGACATTTCACACAACAGACATTTTCATATACCTTAGTTCTAAGGACAGTAACACTGCAAAAAGCATTTTACAGCCGCTTTGTGGATGTTATAAAACAAGTTTTAACAATAAATGCAACATGTGCAGAGGAGAGATGGTGGGTATATTGGGAGAAGGATGCTAAGGATAGAGCTGTCAGGGAAGAGGAAAAGAGGAAGGCCTAAGCAAAGGTTTATGGATGTGGTGAGAGGACATGCAGGTGATGGGTGTAACAGAGCAAGATGCAGAGGATAGAAAGATTTGGAAGAAGATGATCCGCTATGGCAACCCCTAACGGGAGCAGCCGAAAGGAGAAGAAGAACAATAAATGCAACAGATGAAATAAGAACTTTAACAAGAAAATTATAAATAAGCAGATTTAAAGTATGACTGACCTAGGCCAGCTATCCATAACTTTTATCTGATTGTCTAATTCTGTGACAAAGAGATCTGGACAAAATACAGCCATGGGTAGATTGGTGGTCTCCAGCCCTGGTTCTGGAGGGCCACAGTTTCTGCAGGTTTTTATTCTAACCCTTTTCTTAATTGGTGTCCAGTTTTTGCTGCTAATTAACTCCTTTTCCTTCATTTTAATTTGTTTTTTTAAGATGTGTTCCCCTGAATTTCTTTATCATTCCTCTGAATTGCTTCATTTCTTTCCTTAAATGGCACCCAAAAAGAGTTGAAACGTGAAGTAAGTGAGCCAACAGAAGACCAAATAAGTCGGGCCTCAAACTCCAACCAATTTCACTCCAACCAGTTCGTTAATTAGGCATCGATTCTTGTTAATTAAACCCGTTGAACTATTGATTTTCTTTTATTAAGAGCACCCTGAAAATGTTCTATGGACCTGAGCAGATCAACATTCCTGAGACCTTCACCTTTCTTTATTTTCAGATATTGTATGATGGAGACAGTTTGCTAGTCATGTTTGTGCTCATTTTGTATCTCATAATTGTTTAGCTGCAAATTAAGGAAAAATAAACAAAGTGGTCTGAGTCTTCAAGAGCAAGTCAATTAAAATTAATTTAAAATAAGTTAATTAGCAGCAAAAATAGGTCACTAATTAAGAAAAGGGTTAGAATAAAAACCGGCAGCAACTGCAGCCTTCTAGGACTAGAACTGGGGACCCCTGGTGTAGAGTATGAGTCATGGGGTAATTTTACTTGAAATAGTAATTTTTTTTTATTTACTTATTCTATGCTGTTTGTAGTAATAGCCAAGTCAAATTTTTAATCTTGTTTTTATGAAAAAAGATAACAAAGTTCCTTATATAATAGGCTTCTGTGGGGACCAACACTGAACAAACAGCAAGTAATATCAAAATATCCATAATTTAAAAAATCTCAGCTTACTCATGTGGCATATTCATTTTGTAAGATATTCAGCATATGCTCAGAATTTCTCATTGTCACAATGTTTTAGTCACTTTTTTGTTTAAAATACTGCTAAATAAACCACTCGGAGAAAATCCTCTTGTGAGCGGTTGGGGATCGTGTTCAAATGAGATTGACCTTTTAAACTGACATATGTATTATGCAGCACAAGTAACAGGCATGTTACATTTATGTATTCATCTGTAAATAATGGGAGAATTACTAAATTATGTCGATGTTGTCTTATTCAGTGTAAACTAGCACAGGAGTCTTCAGTTACCAGCAGCCCTTGTTGATGAACAGTATAAGAGCTCTTATGTGCTACATTTTTTAAAATCAAAGACTGATGTGTCTACATTTAGAGCTATTTAGGATATTTATTCTCCACTTTATCTTCTTAATTCATGTGGCTTGTCAAACTTTTAACTAAGTATCTGTCCCCCTACAGTCTATTGTCTTCTAACTTCTCTTCAGCCTGACACTCATTCTGTTAATGCTTGTTTTACTAATATTTGAGTTTATTTGTACTAATAAACATTACAGAAGTCTTTAGTTACAGGTGGTTTTTTTTGGCTTGCCACCTGTTTCATTTTCTTAAAGTCTTGCAATAGACTTGAAATACAGCATTACACAATCACAAAGTTTTAAGCAAGGGGACCCATGACTACCACATATCTGGTAAAATTATTCACAAAAGCAGTGACTGATGCAGGTGCGTCTAGTAACTTCTGTGCATTTTTCATCATCTCAGAGAATTACTGAAAGTACTAACTGACTTGACTGACTGACTGAAATTATTTTATTACATGTTATTGCCTGTGTGAATTTAAATGACTAACACCACCAAGTGGGGCATTTATTGTAAATGAAAAATTGTTCAACAAGTGTTTACTAATGCATGCCAGTGTTTTGCTTACTTTAGCAGTGGTGACTGCAACTTTGTAAACAATATCTGTGGATGCTAACAAGGTAAAATGTTTATTGAAATGGCTTAAACAGGCCAACAAGAAATTAAACAAGAATTTCACTCTAGGCTGGACACATGGCAGTAAAGAAACTTTTATTTGATACTTGCTCAAAATTAGAAGTCTTAAGAGCAAGCCATGAAAACTGGTTAAAATTACCTATCACCATACTCCCACTGCTCCTGATTCCTCAAACACATCAACAAGGTTCAGCACTTTCAAATAAGATAGCAGGTTTTTGCACCTTCTATAATAATTATTACCCCAGAACTTATTCCAAGTGAACAGATCTCACAAATGAAAAACAGGAAAAATTCACTTGTATGCACCAGCCTTTACGTGTTTATAAGTTAGACTGTGGTTCATTTCTGCATGTCAATCATTTCAAACCTTTACCTGAGTGAACAAAGAAGTGAAATTTAGGTCACATGCAACTGTTGGTATAATATGACTGACAAAAGAATTAATCCAAAGCAAAAAAAAGAAGGCTTTTCTTTGTGCAAAGTAAATGCAGCCTTATAAAATGTTTTTTAACAGTCCACGTAATCATACATAAACAGTAATTTGATGTAATCTTTTGATTGCTTTATCTTAGAACTCCAGCTGATATATGAACTTTATCCCCAATAAATAACTAGTAATTTTACAATCATAGGTTACAATCAATGCAGCAATTAAACTTAATCTAACAACAAATTAACCAACAATATATCACAGAATAAAGTTTTTTTTCCAATCAATTAGACAGATATTCACAGAACAGATGGCTTTACAATTGCTTCTTGAATTCAATGAGGGAGTCAGCAGTACGGATGGAGGTGGGTAGCTCGTTCCACCAACTAGGAACTACACAGGAAAGGAGTCTGGATTGAGACTTGATACCACGCAGAGGCGACATCACCAGATGCAGTTCACTGGCAGACTTGAGTAGGTGAAAAGGAGCATAGGGCTTCACCAGTGTCTCCATATACTCAGTTGCTAACCCATTGAGTACTCTGTAGGCAAGCATCAGGGATCTGAGCTTAATGTGTGCTGCTACAGGGAGCCAAGGTAGTGACCCGTGGAGAGGAGTGACATATGATGATATTTTCAGTAAGGATATGGAAGCTGAGGAATAATGTAATAATGTCCATAATGGATGCATCTGTGAACGAGGGAGACAGAGAGAATGTCTTCAGGCGGCTTGTCCCAATTCAAAAGTGAGACTGGTGCCTGGACAGATGACATTCAGATGGATGAGTTTCCTACTTCTTAGCCTCAGGCGATTAGTTCTTTTTTTACATAGAAGTATAAATCAAATTAAAAATGCAGAGTCCCAAACAAGAAACATCTGTGAATAGCAGTTCAAATTTGTAGCTCAAAGGTCACACTTCAATCACAGGTCGCTGAAGCTTATTTGAACAATGCAAATAGCCAAAGCAGTTCACTGTAGTTTTATGCATATTGTTGTCAATCACAAAATAACAATTTGTCTTTCCTACACAATTGTGAGAGTGGCCTGCATAGTAGGAGACTGCTACTTTGCTTTGGTTGTGATCTAGTACTATCATCCTTTATTGGCCAAAGGGAAGTACAGAAGTGGATTACTTGACATGGCAACCTGCTTGGCTCATTGTGGGAAAAACAAGAGGCAAGAGGAAAAATCATGACAAAACCGTTGATAATTAAATGCAATAAAATCATCACAGCTTATTATAGTGTATTAAAGTCTCTTCTGTCTTTTTTTGTTTGGAATCTCTTTCTTTTTTTCTACCAAATTTATTCTGTGGATAATTTATTTTTTTCAGTATTATCTGCATTTCCCAGTTTCTTTGTGTTAATTAATTATTTGTTTTGTAATTTAAAATTGCTCATATAAAGAAGTGTTATGTAGATTAATACTAAGCTCTGTCCACTCTGTAAAACGATTACAGTTCAGCTCCAATTTGAGGAACATTTTTTTCTAAATCTATAATTGTTTTCATCTCTAAACGTATATTTTGTTTATCTTTATGATGGAAAGAAGACTATTTTTGTGGTTGCCTTTGTTTCCAATCATCTAAATTTACAATAAACAACCCACTTTGCAAGGAGATATTGGAGAAAAATTGCACATAAAACTTAATGTAACAGATTTGTTAAGCAGCACATTGAGTGCTGTTATATCCTAGGCTAATTATGGGACTGTAGTTAAGTTCTATCAGCTTTGAATATTAACAGGAGAGCATGTGATGTTTACATCTTGGAACAATCCAATGCATTTGCCTTCCCAGTGCATTAAATCAGCAGTACAAGTCTTAAGTATTCTAAACAGAGCCACAATAAACAAATTTAGGTGGCATATGTAAGCTCTGAAGCGCAGGCAGCAGTGGAGTTCATCTTGTCTGATTTAACTAAATATTTTCAAAATAACTAACCATTTTCTAAACCAGCAAAGTTCTATTCAAGTTCACAGGGACCTGGAGCCTATCTTGGCAAAATTCATTATGACGTAGGTATCTTCCTGGATGAGACATCAGTGTTTGACATTCCAGATAACTCTATGGCCAGTTTAGAGCTTTCATTTAACTTCAGCCACACGCATTTGCGGTGTGGTACAAAAACTGGAGGGTCCAGACGTAAAAAGCCTTGAATACACATGGAATACACATGGAGAATCTGTAAACATCCACCATTCCAACCCTGGATCTGAACTCATGATTTTAGAGCTGTGAGGCACCTACTGTATACAAGTAAATGTGCTTCCTTTATGCCCTTAAATTTTAAATTAGTCTTTTATAATATGTCCAAACGAATAAAGTCCTGAATTTCTCATTCATCTTAATATATACTGTATAGTAACAACTAAATCCAAGCCATTTGTAGCCGCAAGCCTATCTAGATGTTAGAGGATGTTACCCACATTACATCATGCTTTTTCAGTTATGGACAACTATATACAATACAATACAATCTATTTTTGTATAGCCCAAAATCACACAAGAAGTGCCGCAATGGGCTTTGACAGGCCCCCAGCCTTGACTGTCTAAGAAGACAAGGAAAAACTCCCAAAAAAAACCTTGTAGGGAAAAATGGAAGAAACCTTGGGAAATGCAGTTCAAAGAGAGACCCCTTTCCAGGTAGGTTGGGCGTGCAGTGGGTGTTAAAAGAAGGGGGTCAATACAATACAATACACAGAACAGAGCAAATCCTCAATACAGTATAAAAATAAAAATTTTAGAAGTACATAAAAATTTTAAAATACAGTAACAACACATTCACCAACATATTAGAAAGTGTTCAAGGTTTTTTTTACACAATGTGTTATTAGAATTCTTTTAAACAGAATATGCACTCACTGGTTACTTTATTAGGTACACCTGTTCAACTGCTTGTAAACGTAAATATTGAATCAGCCAATCACACGGCATCAACACAGTGCATTTAGGTATGTAGACATTGTCAGGCTGACCTGCTGAAGTTCAAACCTAGAATCAGAAGGAAGAAGAAAGGTGATTGAAGTGACTTTGAATGTGGAATGGCTGTTGATGCCAAACGGGCTGGTCTGAGTATTTCAGAAACTGCTGATCTACTGGGATTTTCACGCACAACCATCTCTAGGGTTGACAGAGAATTGGGAAAATATCCAGTGAGCCGCAGATCTCTGAGTGAAAATGCCTCATTGATGCCAGAGGTCAGAGGAGAATGGCCAGACAGGTTCGAGCTGATATAAAGGCAACTGTAAGTCAAATAACCACTCATTACAAATGAGATATGCAGAAGAGCATCTCTGAACACACAACATGTCAAACCTTGAAGCAGATGGGCTACAGCAGCAGGAGACCATACCGGATACTACTCCTGTCAGCTAAGAACAGGCAACTGAGGCTACAATTTGCAAGGTCTCACCAAAATTGGACAATAGAAGATTGGAAAAATGTTTTCAGGTCTGCTGTCTCGATTTTGCTGCGACATTCAGATGATAGGGTAAGAATTTAGCATTAACAACATGAAACCATGGATTCATCCTGCCTTGTATCACCGGTATTGGCGGTGTTAGTGTAATGGTGTGGGGGATATTTCCTTGGCACACCTTGTCCCTCTAGTACCAACTAAGCATTGTTTAAATGCCACAGTCTACCTGAGTATTGTTGCTGACCATGTCGATCTCCTTATCACTGCAATGTACCCATCTTCTGATGACTACTGGATAACGTAACTTTTAAACAAAGGTCAAATCACCTCAAACTGGTTTCTTGAACATGAGAATAAATTCATTGGACTCAAATGGCCTCCACATTCACCAATCTTTTTCATTTTTTACATTATCTATGCAGTTCAGATCCAGGTGTTGTTGAAACCAATCCAGCAATAGACAAGCTGGAAAAATCTGGCCTTGACATGATACCACAAAAGATAAATACAAGTTGAGACTTTTTTAAAGTATCAGTTTTATGGTAGGGTGTTTTATTTGCAGAGTTACATTATACATTTTCAGAATAAGATTTGCTGCTTTGACTTGGCTTCTCATTAACATGAAAGTTGTTGGTGTTGTGATTGCATAATTTTAGATATTGTTGCAGTACCAACCAAAACTCAGCATCATTAATCATTGTTACTTAAGATACATTTAAAAAAGGGGAATAAAAACATTGATTTGTATATAAACCTGTAATTGCTTCTTGCACTGTTTTCATAGTTTAACTCCTTGTTTTTTTCTGTTTTTTCAGGCAGTGTTCAGGTCAAGAAGACACATATGTGTAAGTAAAGAACTTCTGTATGGTACATAAAAATGTTTTTGCTAGTTGTAGTGTATACATGATTTAGCTAGCTTGGAAAAAGTATGGATTACAACAATTTAGGCTAAATGGGTTGCTGTGAGTGTCATGAGATATCTTGGTATGGCTCTTGACTTTTTCTTCTAGCGCCTCCTGACTCCAAGCCATCAAGCTTTTGCGGGTTGCACACAATTTTTGGCTCACTAGACCAGAAAAACACATTTTTAGGTCATTTTTGAACCGTATTTTGTGCAGGAAATTACACCCTTTTGATAAGATGTAAGCCAATAGAATAGGTGTTTTCAGCAAAAATAACAGAAGGACTTGAAGTTGTGCATGCCACATCAGCTGACCCCATAGGTTAATTTCCTAATGGGATACAAGGGGTGAAAGTAACTAATTAAATAAAATTTGGAAAAAATATAGGCATGTAGAGTGACATTTATTGCTGTTTCAAGGCTGCTGATCACAAATATGATAATATTTTTGGTATTTTATTCTTTATTTGTGGTAAGCCACTCACAGAAGGTTAAAAATCTAAGCAATGTGGGGTATTTTAAACTTTTTCAAGGTCAGTCATTATGAATGTGATGTTATTTGTGATCCTTTACTAGGGATATGGCACTGTATGAACCTCTGTTAGTGATTAAAAATGACCAATTTCTAGTACAGTCGAGAATACGTAGACTTTAAACATTTTAACTGAAGCACAAATATTAGGGCAACCATTCTTGTTTATTATGTATATCTGCCTCATGAAGTAAATTATTACATTTCTTATGAACATCCAGAGTTAGGGAGGCTTTTGCTAATTCACACTTTTTCTCTTTATGTATGGAATTTGCTCAGTATACTCTAGATTTATTTCCATATCCAAAAATTCAGGCAGGTTAAATTAACTGATGACTTTAAATCTGCCCTATATAGTATATCCTACAATAAACTGCTGTCATTTTCAAGATTAGTTCCGTCCATGCATTTTATCCTTCTAGGATAGGTTGAGAATTTCATCATCTAGTGCTGGAGTACCATTGTGTGTGTGTGTGTGTGTGTGTGTGTGTTTGTTTTTTTTTTTTTTTTTTTTGCAGATAATTTATTAATTAGTCGGTAAGTACTAATTTAAGTGAACATCATTTTATTTTTTTTTAATTAAATGCAGAAATTTCTTACTGTCATTTTACTATTGTATGGAATTCAGTAAAGATGTTTTTGTTTTGTTATAGATATAGATGATAAAAGATTGAAATGATAATTTTTCTGGTATTATGTGACCTACTGATGAGCTTACAGATACTAGGCAAGAGTTCCACTTTAATGTACCTTTTTTACTTGCAGTGATGTCTTTTGTCTAATAATATTCAATTTTAAAGCATTAAAGTATTTAAAAAATATGTAAAGAAAGCCCATTGCCATTTAAGAATGATTTGTTTCTTTGTCACAGTACTTGAACCACAGTTTAATTCTCAATTACCATACATTTTTGAGAATAGTTTGGCTTTTTTGAGAGTGTTTGCCTTGGTTTTTTCTTGGGAATCTGGTTTGCTTTCTTAGATAGAAGAAATGCTATGAAGATCTTTGGAAACTCTGACCTGGCCTGGTGTGAATGATTTTTGGTATGTACTGTACACGAGTGCATCATGCTGTGAAATTGTATTCAGTCCAGTAGAGCTGATTTATTGATTTGTTGCATATTGCAGTATTTCTCATTGTGATATACTGCTGCTATACCAAGAAGAAAACACTTAAAAATCATAATGTTATCATACTCTGACCCAAATATCAGGATAATATTGTATTATGGATTCCCTGACCATTTTCTGTACTGAATATGACTCAATAAATGAATGACAGAGCTGATAATAGTCATTTAACTTACATCAACTTTGTTGTCAAGGTTTAAACTATGCCGACATCTGGGCTATTAAAAGACAGATTAGTAATATAATTTTTTAAGCAAAAATAATCAAAGATAAATATACATTTATTTTTTTTAGTCATAGACAGACACCCATACCAGACCATTAATGAAAAAGTCAGTACACTCACAATATAGCATGTACAATAGTTCTGTGGAATGCTAGTTGAACGGTTCATTTTCTTCAGCCTTCTTAATAGATAGCTGCATTGTTGGCATTTTTTTTAAATATATTGCATGTTTTCATTAAAGTTCAAGCTATTGTCCAATATGGTTTCCAAATACTTAAAAACTTTTAACTCTCTCAACTTGTTCTCCCTTGAGGGCCAGTGGCTATATTTAAATGATCAGCTCTTTTTTTTCTTCCTCACATTTAAGAGGAGGACTCAGGACTCAGAGGTGTCAATTAAAGCCGTATCATCTGCAAACCTGACAGCTAAACAATTGCTGTCAGATCCTTTAATGCTGTTAGTATAGATACAGAAGAGTACAGGGTGAATTGCTGTGCCTTGTTTAGCTCCTATTGATGTTGTGGTAGAAATCAACATCTTAATTAAAGAAAGAAATGTATGCTCTAACAGGACAAATCAGGTAAAACCTTTGAGTCAATAATCAGGCAGGAGAAAAGCTTGTCAATCTGCGTCATTTATTACTCTTCAGCTAATGCTTGAACAGGGAGCATTCTTCTACAGCATGATCAGAATGGTCAAATATTAAGGGTATAGGCTTATTTTATAAGCAACTGAATTTATATAACAGTGTCAGTCAATGCATACATTTACTCTGGTTGGTTCATTGGTTTATATCCAAATGACTTACCGGTATATAAAATAAAAGTCTATTACTGTATATTATATTCTGGTTATTCTTATACCTTTTGGGTTTAGCCACCACCCTTGAATTTTCTGTGTATATAACAACTGCCCAATTGGTTGTTTACAGGACATCTGCTGACGTCTTAGTAATCAGTATATTTTGTTTATTACATATTTGTCACTGTTCACTTGACCTTTATCTGGTCAAAAACCTGAACAGGTTTCTGGCATTGTTACCCTTTTTACTTTGTCCTTAAGATGAATGCCATTTTACTCTAAAATTATTGTTCCACAATGTATAATCGATTGCAGAAATGTAATTGCCAATTTTAACAAATTGCTACCTATTAACGAGAAAGTCCATAATACATAGGGTGAGATAGGGAGCCACCTGTAACACCTGTAATTTATTGCAGATAATATCAGACTTCATTCAGTTAAAGGCTGAATTATAGTCAATAAACAACAGTATTCTCACAAATCAGTGTGGTTTATCCAAATTTCTATTACTGATGTGAAGAACAGTCATGACCGCATCCTCCACTGAATGATTCTGTCTGTATTAAAACTGCAGTGGATACAAAGAGGGGACACCCTGTAAAGTAAGGTGAACAGGAACCAGCTCTCCAGACATTTTGCCAAGACTGATGTAAGGGCCACTGGATGATAATCATTTAATTCAATTGGAAAGTTATTTTTTGAAATTGGCCAGATTTCAGAGCCCTTCAAAACCTTTAGCACCCTGTACTTTTTAAGGGAGCAATTTAAAACATTACACAAGATTGCTTGTTAATGTTTTCCATTTATATCTTCTAGGTTTTCATTTATTTTTACTCTTACAAGAGCACATGACCATTACCATACATTATATTCCACCTGACAGTTTTAATAGTCAAGAGACAAATAAACTGTTCTGCTGATAATTGTGAGTACCTAAACACTGCATGGATGCCCAGTAGCATACACATTTTAATATAAACCTTATACTTACTTATACTTACTTGTCTAGTCATCTGAAACAATGTCAATTAAACTCTGCCTAAAGAAAAGATCGCAACATCCAAGATGTTAACATCAAAACGTTAGTGTTTTGTGAGCGAGAGACTTCATTATTCACATTTTATTTCCTGAACATCATTGTTAAAAAAGGTAATTGTTATTTCTCTCAGTAATACCGAGAAAAGCCAAGCAAAATGACACCTTTTATTGGCTAACTAAAAAGATTACAATATGCAAGCTTTCGAGGCAACTCAGGCCCCTTCTTCAGGCAAGATGTAATCTCTCAGTAATACCCAAAGTCTATTTCTCCCCTGTTTTATTTATATGTGATGCATTATTAGTCTAAAATATATCTTTGGCAGATTTTGTTTGGTAATTTATTGCTTTATTTATGATACTGCAAGTCATCCTGGTTTCATATTATAATGTGTTTCTGTTACCAAATGTTCTATTTTGCCGTATTATGATGCTCTTTTAAAAATTAAAATGTCACTCTGACTTGTTCAATGCATTGTTACCAACTCAACTACTTTGGCAATTTTAAAATCAACAATAAAGTGAAAAGTAACAAAAGTAAATCTGTCTAAATTACATTTGTTTCTTATTTTTTAACAAAGGTTCATCCTTTACTAAAACTTAAGGATTTATTGCATTTTGAGGACATTTATCTACACTAATTGTCTTACACTTACTCTAGTTATTGCATTTCTTGTTTTCTTGAAAAATTAACTTGGGTTATTGTACAGTATTGTATATTGTTTGGAGAGAAATATGGGTTTGTATGTGCTGCTCTTCTTTCCAGTTTTATACAATAAAAATGCCTTTAACTGTTCGCTTTCTAATTATTTCATAAAACATTTCGCTGAACAGCATGTTGGAAAAGTAGAAGATTAATTAGGTGTACATCAACTGACATGGAAATATCATGTTTTAAGTGGTAAAAATGCAATGAAACATCTAAGGTCTTATAAATTGTGTATGACATACTGTGAATGAAGTAAAGGAATGATTAAAAAATAATGAAGTCAATCTTAAATAGGGGATTACTGTTGATTGCTTTTGCTGCTTACAGTGGAGGATGCACATTGCATGCTGATACGTAGATCAGGAGAGTGATGTTGGAGTCTGTGGTAAAGATATCAGCTTGGCTCTGTCAGTCTGTGGTTAACACTTTTGATACATGTGCAAGAAGCTTAGAACAAGGGAGAAAGGCCAATGAGGTTTTTAGGGGCGTCCCACCTGTCTCCACCTCTCAAACTGTCACTACGTTGAGTGCATGTGTCTGTTGCCTGTTTGCCGCACCAGGTTTGTTGGGGGTAAGAGGAGGCACATCTGCCATTTGCAAGGTAATAAAAAAGATGGAGATAAGGACCTTGTTGTACAAAGATTAAAATTAAATGGCTAATAGTACATAGACATGTCAACAGATGATCCAGATACAAGCCAAATATCTTTCTTCTTTTCCATCATCATTTCTAATTGCACAGTTCATGATACAGACACTGGAAAGTATGCAAAACAGCAAACATGGCTGCAAATGGATAGTTAGCCCTTTACTGTAGAATGAATTCTTAAAAAAGGAAACATTTTCAACAAATTAAAGAAAAATATAAACTTTAAAAACACTGTGTTTGGAATATTTTTATAAAGATTTTGTTTTGGTGAAGCTAGGGGACTAATCCAAGCACAGCATAATTATAAGGGAATCTTGGGCTCTGTATCAAAAAGAAAGACACAAAAATTATCTTGTGGTTGTACTGTGCTCATTTGATTGTGCAGTATGATCGTTTTGAAAATATTTTAATTTCTTAATATTTACATCTGCAGTCTGTCATATGCAATTTTCAGTCATTAAATTCCAACTGAAAATAGAAATCTGTACAATGTTTGCTTGTTTCATCATCTTCAAGATGTGTGCCTAGTTTTTTTAATTTCAAAGAAAGCAAAACATAGTCTTTCCCAATGGTCATTTGAAATATCAGGATAGAACAGCATGCATATTACTCTGGAGTTAAAGTGTTGCATAACTGATGCATCTTTCAATGCTGTTCAGTAAAAGTTATTTTTAATAGAACATTTTCCGCGCTAATTAGTAACAGTTCAGTTACAAGTATTACAAGAGATGTTTCCTATTTGTACTTACCCTAAATACATAAAGCACTTAAGTCTATTGCTCTTCATTATACACTGGTGTTTAAAAGGTTTTGCATCTTTTCACATATGTGGTGGTTTGTCCTTTAGTAAGTAGTTCTATGACTCTGTGATGGTGGTCATAAACTGATCTGGTGCCCTGCAAGTACATTCTCTGTGTGAATCACCAAAGACTGCACAAACTTCAAACTTCTTTCTTGTGGTTTTGCTTATTTTAATTATTTCACACAGTTACAGGTTAGCTTTGATCTCATTTTGGAATTTTCCAGCAGGTCAGCATTGGTTGTCTTTTTAAGATTGGTTGTCCCCACCCACCTGCCTCTCAGTGGCTCCAGGTTATTGGCACTTATTTCTCTCACCTGTCACTGTTGTTTTGGAACTCTTCAGTACAGGAGATCTCTCGTGGTTTAAAGAAATGCATGGTTCACTGTGATACAGTCACTATACTGAGATACACAGTTACTTAAGTCTGTGCACCAGATCTGATATAGCAAACACTGGAGCCAATCAAGCTGGGAGAATTGGGGGATTTTCTGCAATAATGAGAGGTAGGAGTATGATAACATTGCTAAATATTGGATTCCACTTCAGTTTATGTAGCCCTTTTGTGTATTTTCCTCATTTATGACAAGAGGATCAACATTTTAGTCTCATTGAATTTTTAGCCATTTATTTATCAAACTGGCAAACTGGTAATTGTTCCTGGCCTATAAAACATTTATATATCTCTGCTTAAGGAGAAGCAGAACAGTAACACATAATCATTTTATAACTTGTACTGAGCATTATTAAATTTTTCCTTTTGATTCTCAAAAGTTGAATTATGCTTTTTTGCATAAGGTAGGTGCCACCGATGATTGTTAATGTTAGCACGCCATTGTCATGTAAAGAAATATAAACTGGTGTGATAAGATTTAATAATTCATCAGGTTTAGAGATTTCTTTTATCCTTAACAGTTTTACAGACAGTAAGAAGCTACTTTAGGCAAAACGTTTGATGTAGCTAATTAGGTGTCTTTTCTTCCTTTAAAGAAGGAACTTCTTAAATTGGTGGTACCTAAATTCTGTCAGTTTTATTTGCTGCTGTTCAAAACTGTTTGCCATTGACTACATGTTTCCTAAAATGCATAAAGTGTTATTCTACTAAGATACAGATATACAATAATGCAGACGGTATAGTAGACCGTATACTTTAAGATTTTCCTATACAAAGATTTAGCAATGATACTTGTAAAATTACAGATATGTATGCAATTTTGATGTTTTCCCACATCTTGTTGTGTGCTGTTTATATCGTGTTTTCTTACCCTGGTTATGAAGCCTGTTGTCTGAACAACAGTAATGTTTCAATGATTGGCAACTTTTTATATTACATAACATTTGTAAGTGTAGAATGTATCAGTCAGTTTGTTTTGCAGCAGAAGTTAATGTTTGGCTCTTACAGAAATGTGGCAGGAATTAAGGCTACAATCTGTAAAGCGTTGGTCTCCATGTAGGTTAAATTATAGATTACTAATTTCTTGTTACAAATCTTATTTTGCTTCCCTTCCATAAATGTAATGTAACATTCCTCAAACTGCTTAATCCAATTCAGTGATGCAAGGGGTCCAGATCTTATCCTGGCAGAATATGGCCCTCTGTGGAAATAATAAATGTGACTGCTGGTGTTAATTTAAACATAATCATTGTCAGTTGCAGTTAAAAAATTGTGATTAGTTTGTGAATTTAATTTTTTTAACCCAATTATAAAAGGCTCACTTTTTTTTAACCCATCAGTTTTACATTGTATGTTCTGCTGTGTTGTTTTATATTGGCTAATATTGCATAGTGTGTACTTCTGTGTAATATAGGGTTTCCACTGCTTGAAGGTGATTAGGGAAAAATCATAATTTTTGTGGTTCAATTCATGGCTTATAGTTACAATGATATTATGGAACCCATCTCTCTGCATTGTAGCCTAAAGAAAAAATGGAGTAAAAATGATTGCTGCAGGTAAAAAAGATATGGTTCAGGGTGTGTGCTGTCCCTAAAGAATGTACATCAGTAACGCTGTACATGGAGAAAGTTTTTCACATTTAAGGGAACGTCTAGCGTTTGAATTAGTTAAATCACTAGGTACTTTGTTTTGATTTGTGTCAGATGAATCAATAGCAAATCTTAGCACAAGTTTCATTTTATATGAGTCCATGTGTCTCTGCAATATTTTCATCTTTCTGATGCCAATCACACATGTTTTTAAATTCTGAAACAGTGATTTAAAGTATTTTATTATTTTTAACTTGATGTTCATCACCTTTGAACAAATGTTGTGGCAAGTACCTTTTGCTATCTAAAATATGTGTGAAATTGGTATTTTAGAAATTAATAAATAATCATTCAATCATAATAATACTATTGATTTTTGGATCAATAAAGTATATCCCTAAAGGAAAAATTCTTGAGTCTTAGAAAAGATAGTTTTGTCAGAGCATGGTAAAAGGATAATCCTATTTTCTGATTATGAAAATAATGTATAGTTTAGTGAGAGTGGTACAGTTGGCTAATGAGATAGAATTCAGCATACTTCACGTTTATTAATTTTACATTATAATTTACAGTGTATATAATGTAAACTATGTGTAAAATGTTTAATTTTATATGAATGAATTAAGTTATTGTAATGTATTTTTAGGAATGCAGGCATTACTAAAAAAATAACTTTTAATAACATGAGCAAAAGCTTTCTTCGAAGCTTTCTACTTAAAGTACTTTTTTATGGGCTTGGGAATAAATAATTCTGTAATCAAATAAAGAAATACAATTCTGAGAAAAAAAGTGTGAAAATGTAATTTTTATTTTTTTTTTAATCTCTGTTTTCTATTGTGATTTTTCTTACATTTTATATGAATAGATTTACTACTGCAATATTTTTATATGTTAAAATGAGAGGTTATATTTTTAAATAGTAAAGGACTACTGTGCTTGCCGTACTATGAGTTAAACCTGAAAAACTTTTTGCCAGATATGTGTTATTGACAAATGACAGTTTTCTGAAAAAATTAAACAATCTAAAGCTGCACATATGTTTAATACTGTATCACAACTTCTAAACATGGTAAAATAATGTTTTGTCTGTCTAATATACTAATTTAGTTAAAACCTACTGGGGACCCTAAATAAATAAATTAAACTTTTGAAAAGTTACTTCAAAATAATCCTACTTAGCAACCTTCTTACTTAATAATGAAACATTTCCTACTTCACTTTAATATGTAAGGTAAAAAATGTTGAATGATCAATATTGCTTGTTTGCTGTACCCTAAACCAATTTATAAAATTTGGATGCACAAATTTGTGTATTAGTTTTTTTTTTATCAAGCAATGTTAAACCATTAATAACATAAAAAAGTACTAAAGCATTGATACAATTCATTAAGAGAAAAAAAGACCAAAGTAATAGGGCTATCTGTGTGGGTTTTTCTGTAATTATATCTTTCTTAAATAATATATCTGATAATCATTCACCGGAAGTTTAACCACAGTTTTATTCTCTAAAACGAATCTTTTTTAGATAAGAAATCTTATGTTATATAACTATCTTTGTGGCAGGATTTTTAAGTAAAAAAAAACCAATTTGAGTCAAAACCTGTATGTATGTTTTGTTTTTAACCAATATTGGTTAATGTCTAACTCAGTGCATCTTTTTATGCAGAACGTGTAGTTCACTTCATCAAATAAGCAAACTAATAAAAAAAAGTTAGGAACCTGATCACATACTTATGTACAACAATGTAATGGAAGAAATAGATTACAGCATGTGTGTTTTGTAGGAAAGCATTACTTTTAACGTTAGCACTAATATTGATAGAGAATTTACTATTAAAAATATATTTTGGAACCTTTTGCATTAAGTTGTTCATAAAAATATTTTTATTTTTCTCTTCATTTTGTGAAAGTTCAATTAATTGCCATTCTGTGTGCAAAAGTAAAATAGTATCATTGTAGTGGTATATACAGTATATCTGTGTGTGTGTGTGCACCCGCATATGCATATTTTATTATTTACAGTACTTAAAATTACTGTCTAAAGTTTTTATACTGACAGTTTAAAAAACTACTTGATTCCTGGAGAGTAGATGGTAACATTGGGTATTTTTAAGTGACTATGTGAGAGTAGAGGATTAAGCCATGCTTTAGAATTGGTTTTACTGTTACCATGCAACATACCTCCTTGAAGATAAAGATACATTGTAAAGCTTATGCTGCAGTTCTTACTTCTTTACCACAGACTTTCAGATCTTTACTCACATGGTACAACACCTGATATGAGCAACCAGCATGTTAAAATCATGCAAGCTTTCTGTCAGCATGACCTGCTTTCCACTAGAGTTAATACCAGTGTGTTTGCTGAAAGAATTCCAAGGATTACTTTTCCCTGATCTAATTTTATATTTTTAAAGTGTACTAATCACCCATCTGTGAAAAGAAGTGAAAAGTAACCATTTAGGAAGACTGTAGTGTAAAGCATGCTGCCCATATACTGTACAATAGTGTGACTTAATTTGTAACTTCCTAGAGAGGGAAAAGAAGCAAAACCTAATATCACCTAGTGAACTTACAAGTAAAACTTTTATTTTGCCTGTCAGATACTATTTTAAACTTTTTTTTAGTTGTATTTACAAGGTAAAATAAGTAGAATGCATTAGTAGAATTTGCTTTCCATCTAATTTCCAAACCCACTTATCCTGAACAGGGCCGCAGGGAAGTCAGGAACAAGTAGGTGCCAGTCCATTGCACAGTGAACACACACACACACACACACGCACACTAGGGCCAATTTAGAAATATCAGTACACCTAACCTGCATGCCTTTGGACTGTGGGAGGAAACCCGAGCACCCAGGGGAAACCCACACTGACACAAGAAGAACATGCAGACCTTAGTCTCCTTGTTGCGAGGCAACAGAGCTTACCACTGCACCACCATGCCACCTAGAATTCGCATCTGTTCTGTAAATTTATCCTATCGTGCTTGGATGTTCCATTGTTATCAGACTTTGTAAAATAGTAGGTTGAATGTAAAAGGGTTTTAAACAGCCTGCCTTGAGAGGGTATTCCTCCCTAAATCTTTTTCCAATCCTGTTAACTAAGCATTCAGGACAGAAATCATCACAAGCACTGGAATGATCAGCATCATTACATGTCTGCTCCTTCATTTCTTCTAGTACCATTTTCTGTCATTTAAAACATCATGATTCCACCCCTTGCTGCTTTTGTCCTTCAGCAATGTTAAATTTCAACAGAACAAACACATAAACCCATGGTTAAGCCCAGTAATAATTGAGCTCCTTATGCTACATATGTATAATGTTAGTAACAGTTGCAGGTTTCTTCTGTGCCTACAATATTTGCAAAGGATTTGTAAGCAGAAATTGTGACATAGTCTGCCTTTCTACTTTAGGCTGCTCAATCACAAGGATCAAATAGATTTTTTGTTCATTTAACAAAAATAGTTTATCTGTAATTCTGGAACATGATCATGTAAATGGAAAAAATAATTATAAAATAGCAGTAAAACAATGCTTCACTTAAAAAGAGTTACATGCTAACTAAACTTGATGACCAAGAGGAGTTGCACTACAGACAGACAGTTCAACACTGCACTGCAGATGACATATGTGAGTGAAAAGCCTGGTTAATATGGGCACACAATGCATGCCTATGAGCAGGAAGTCTTAAAATCGACTGCAACAACCTAGGAGCAAACACGTTTTGGAGGGCAAACAGAAGAAATAGCAAAACAGTGCATTGAGCAATCCATTATACTGGTAAATATAAAAAAATGGAGAAATTGTATAAGTTTGTTTTGGTGGTATTTCTTGTGGCTCTGCACTTGGGAGTATAAGCAGTTGAGGCTTGGGTTCCAGGTGAAGACAAAAAATAGTTTCCATTGGCAAATCTGCAAAAATCCAGTTAATCTTGTCCTTCATTCCAGGGCTTGTTACGCGAATAGACAACTAAAACTCAATAAGCCATGCTGCATGAAAAAGTGTAAACTGCATTTACTGGCTACAGCTTTTATTACCACCCCCAAATTGACAGCAGTGCAAATGCAAAACTAGTACACAGCCTGGTCCAGCTGCTCGGATCCTCAAAAATGAGGATCCCATGAACTGGATCAACCTCTGGGAATCGCGCCACATAGCTGTGGTGCTGTAACTGACACTCCCTCACAATGCAAGTAATGTGCTTCATTTGGGATTCCGTGAGCAACTGCTCATTCGACACAGAGTCAAACCAGCGATACCCAAGGAGTCTCCAAAGAGACATAGTATTGAAGGAATCTAGTCTTCATCTCAGGTCACTGGATAGCATCTATGTCTCGCAACCAACTTTTGCAAAGATATTGGGAGCGCCACACACCCCTTTCCAGCAACCTCATGGCTCCCCCCCACACCCCATGCTCTCCCAATTCGTCTATTGACTACACAGAAAGAGTCATCAGAGACATGAATGTCGCTGCTGAGGTAAGTAAACCTCTTGATGAATTCAACATTCTCTCCTCAGATAGACATACCGCTGATGGCTGTGCGCAAGAGATTGAAATATATATAATTGAGGACTAGTTTCATTATATATACTAGGGGATTCGCCGCCTGCATGCTTCGCTCTATTTTATTATAATAGAAAGATTTGTGTATATATATATATATATATATATATATATATATATATATATCTATACTAATAAAAGGCAAAGCCCTCACTGACTGACTCACTCACTCACTCACTCACTCACTCACTCACTCACTCACTCACTCATCACTAATTCTCCAAGTTCCCGTGTAGGTAGAAGGCTGAAATTTGGCAGGCTCATTCCTTACAGCTTACTTACAAAAGTTAGGCAGGTTTCATTTCGAAATTCTACGCGTAATGGTCATAACTGGAACCTGTTTTTTGTCCATATACTCTAATGGAGGAGGCGGAGTCACGTATCGCGTCATCACGTATTACGCCTCCTACATAATCACGTGAAGTGAAAACAAGGAAGAGATTTACAGCACGAGTCAATCGCGGGAACGAAGGTAAATGACGTTAATTGTTGAGTGTCTTTTAATACTGTGTAATTGTTGAGTGTCTTTTAATACTTTGTAAGCATACATATTAACAGATGTGCAATTAAACGTGTGCATTTACGGGGTGATTTCTCAAGCTTAAAGCTCGAAGTGATCACTCGAGTGAAGGCAGCTTCACAAAAAAAACAGATCCTTACCAAACTGTTATTGGTTTATTTTATCTCAATTTTAAAAGGTTTTCTTTTCTTCTTAATAAAAATTTAAAAGCAGAACTTCGCCGGTGCGAACCGCGGGGATTTGAGCGACTGACGCATACAGACATATTCATGAGTGCAGGTACTTCGGAAAGAAAGCAACGTGTAAACCTAAAGTTTAAATGAAGTTCATAGACCTACAAAAGGTTGCCATTGATTTCAGGCAAGATTGCTTTTCTCCTGTACAACTATACGTTGCATTCTCAAGAGTGTGCTTGCACGGCTTGGTCATATTACAACCGGAGTGCTGAACTGACAACGTGATATACAAACAGAACAATCGTAAAAACAGGATTAAATAAAAAGGCTGCTTCTGTTGGCAAAGCAACAAAAAAGGAAGACCTTATATGACGTTTGTTTATAAAACAGCGGAGAGGCTGTGTGAAGTCAGCTTCACAAAAAAACAGATCCTTAACAAATTGTTATTAGTATATTTTCACTCAATTTAAAAAGGTTTTCTTCTTAATAAAAATTTAAAAGCAGTACTTCGCCGCTGCAAAGCACGGGGATGTAGATAGATAGATAGATAGATAGAGATATACTGTATACTGTATATATATATATAGATAGATAGATAGATAGAGATATATAGATAGATAGATAGACAGATAGATATATATATATATATATATATATATATATATATATATATATATTATAAATAGATAGATAGATAGATGTGTATGTATGTAGATATGTATATATGTGTATATAAATGTAGATATGTAAATATGTATATGTATATATATGTGTCTGTATGTGTGTGTGTGTATATATATATATATATATATATATATATATATATATATATATATATATATATATATATATATATATATATATATGTGTGTGTGTATATGTATGTGTATATATATATGTTGATATATGTATATATATGTGGATGTGTATATGTATGTATATATGTAGATATGTGTATACAGTATGTAGATATGTATATATAAGTATATATGTTTATGTATATATATGTTTACATAACCTCTTTAACACACTACTTCTCCGCTGCGAAGCGCGGGTATTTTGCTAGTATATATATATGGTTGAAATAGTTTACTGTCAAATAAATGCAAAGAGTATGCGACACGTGTTTCGCCCTCATTCTGGGCTCATCAGGCGTACACGCTCCACTGCACTCCCTCTCGGGAATCAAACCTCGGACGTCTGGTCTGCTCCTCACAAACTGAGGGCACCGTGGCGGATGTTAGCAGATTGCTGGCCAACCACAAGCGTTACCTGGTAGGTAACCACCCATACAATCAGATTGTGACACAGACTACGAATGCCGTGAATGTAATTACCCCGATCTACATGCTGTCAAATAAACGAACCACACGCCGTGGCGCAACGTTAGGGGCATCGCCTCTGGCGCTGACGTCCGAGGTTCGATTCCCGAGAGGGAGTGCAGTGGAGCGTGTATGCCTGATGAGCCCAGAATGAGGGCGAAACACGTGTCGCGTACTCTTTGCATTTATTTGACAGTAAACTATTTCAACCATTCTATGATCTGCTCCTCACAAACTGAGGGCACCATGGCGGATGTTAGCAGATTGCTGGCCAACCACAAGCGTTACCTGGTAGGTAACCACCCATACAATCAGATTGTGACACAGACTACGAATGCCGTGAATATATATATATGTATATATATATATATATTATATCAATGTATCATTTTAATTCCATTTCTAGTATGGGTTCTGACCCTATCCCAGCAGTACTGGATGCAAGGCTGTAGCCGTTCAGTCCATCATAAGACAGTAACTCATGCATACACATTTGTTCATGCTACATCAGTTCTGAGATTGTAGTTAATATAATATGCAGATCTTCACTGAAGGAAACCAGCGAACGTTTAAAAGTCCTATGTAGCACTTGTGAACTACACTTAGACATACTGTAGCAATCCACCATATGCTCATATATAGCATATTATTTAAAAGAGGCAATCAAACAAACTCCAAGTATTAATTCCTGATGATTTCAAAGCACTAAATGAATATTCAAATATAAGAAATTATTTGTTTGAATAGGATACCCCTTTTCTTGAATAGTCTAGTATAGTTTAAATTCGTTTGCATATTGGGTACACTGATTTGTGATACATTTAAGAGGACCATGTAATGTTTTTTTCTAATACCATTCATCTATAAATCCAATGTTAATCTAACCTGTACAATGAGTTTCAGACATTGGAGCAAAATTACTGTAAATGTTTACTATTACACACCTTTCTGAAATAAGGACATTATCAAATACTTATTGACCGTTTCATGAATAAATCGTTCATATTTGTTTACATGGTCATGTTAATCTTTAAAACTTTTTAATTACTAAACAACCAATTGGACTGTTTGGAACAGTATTCATCAATAATTTATTGCCAATCAATGAAACAGTCTATTTATTTTTTCAAACCCCTTTTTTGTCAGGATGTTGGAGAGAGTATTATGACACAAAAGGCACCTCTCCAGCAAACTGAGCCAAATTCCAGATTTCCAAATGCTATTCCAAATTGTCAGTCCACATTTTAACATTATTTAACAACAAAACAAAAATACAACTTATTAAATTTTATTATTGCAACGTGTATTCATAACATTCATTCTAAAGTATGCATACAGGGAAGCACATTAATGTTATCAAAGTAAACTGATGTTTCTAAGTATACTGAGATGATGTTTTAAAATGCAAGGAACAATATGCACATTGCATTTCTAAGCCACATGTTGTGTCTGTGTTTATATCTGACAAAGCAATCTGGTATGTGTGATTTCAAAAGAGAAAGCTAGATCATGAAAGAAAACCTTATATATAATGCACTGTAACTGAAAGTACGGATATTCACACAGAGTGTCAAAATAAACAGGAAAAGAAATGAAACCATGACTACCACCACCAAGCCTAGCAAAGGACTTGTAGATGGGGTGGCTCATCCACTTACCAACCTCAAAAAACTGAAAACAGTTTTCTCAGTCACCTCCCAGTCCCTTTTCTTTCAGTGGGTGTCCTGTGTAAATCCCTTCTAGTTAAGCCTTTGTCCCAACTGAATGCCTGACACTAGTATCTTTGAACTCAGTCTGCTTAAACAGACAGAAGCCTTTAAGTAATTTTGGTCTACCTTTTTTGTAATCGGCAGCAATGGCCCACTCAGCCCTTGTAGAGCTCCTCTGCTGCCTCTGGCTGAAATTAAGAAATTTAGCTGCATTCTTAAAGTGCATGATGTCCTTCAGGCATCACTTGTGCAATCGAAAATTCTGATTCCAGCTTAGGCTGTTCATTTATAGGCTCTTTCACTGCTCCATGTAAATCTAATACCCAGTTTAATGCTGATAACACACATCCTACCCAGCAACACCTCATAATGCTTTAAATGCATTGCTTCCCAAAATGTCCATCTTAAATCATAAAAGAGAATATTTGCACTACGTTTATACTTTATTTAAAATTATACTTGGGAGTAATAATGAACATCGTGGTTGATTACTTAATCAGTCTGCCCATCTGAATTAAAGATTAAGTACTGTACAGTGCTGCCTAATGCTACTAATATTACTGACTTACTTATGAGTTATGGTTCTAATTAAAACAATGCTTTTATTGTAACTTGTTCAGTTTATCTACAGTCTTCACGGTGAAGACGTTTTTCAGATGTTTGCACGAAATCTACCCTTAGCAAACTTATGCTTACTAAGATACAGTTTTAAAAATACATCAGTCTTATCACTGAGTACTGGAAAACTCTACATTTGGTATGAAACAATTCTGAAAACATTGCTTGCAACATAATGCGTTCTAAGCCCATATGCTTATTACTTCCTGAATACAAGTCTCCTATAGTTTAATGACTGACACTTAATCAAAGAATTTCTTACATCAAGATAAACATTGATATATGTACATTCCACCATACACAAATGGTTTTGATGCTACTTCATATACATTAAACATGATCTCCTTTGTTTAAACTGTTGTAGACTGTGCACTAAACATTCCAATGCTAGAAAGCTGTTTCTCCATCTATGTTTATAATTGCTGCAATATTTTTGTATAATGGGTACATACAGTAATATATTTTTATATAATGGGTCATACCCATTATATACTACTACCTTCTAGTCTTCAGAAATTTTAATGGTATTTAGCAATTTCATAACAGTTCATGTCATCGAGTATATATTTCCATTTTCAACATTTAAGCACTTGATTTTCTACAATCTCCAAAGTATGTAATATTTGTGTAATATTACCTAAAGTTACTACCATGTTAAGTACTTTTGTGTAGCTGTGTACTTTGTGGTAGTAGGGTATCCTGTCCTGACAAGGCTGTCATGGTCTAATGACATCCTAATGTCCTGTTTACATTGTTTTTACATATTTATATTATTTTTCATTTTCTGGTTGTCGTTCACCAAAGAAGTTATTAGGTTAATGCTGTGGAATGGTGTAGGGAGACGTGAGTTCTGTGTGCATGTACAGATTAAATCATATACTCAGTTTTATTTTTAAGCAAATGGTTTTCAATACATATTGTCTGAAATGTGTTCAACATACAGAAGATGAAATGCATTTAATGGTATATCATAACAACTGCTTAACTAGGTAGTGAATTAAGGTTTGAAAATAGTCACTTTTTGACTTTAGGAATTTTTTTCAACTACATACATGTCCTTTCTTTATTTTTCTCAATCACTGCCACCCCCATATAAAAAATTTCATTGTGAACCTCAGATCTTTATGTGTCGATCCATCAGGTTCTAACATTGGCATAATGCAATAGTATAAATTATACAAAGAAAAATACCTCCATAAAGATTGGCTTGTTTGTAATTGTTTTTTCCCTAGTATTTTGTGAAGATAAATTTGAACAGTTCAATGGAATCTATGATGTTGTTTTTTCTCATTGACTTAAATAATAACAAGGGGAAAAAGGTTAAACACACATTTCCTCAATGAAAAGGAAAGAAGGTTAAAGAAGCAAAGTTTTTGCTGTATTGCATATTCATCACGTGTACAAATGAAAAGAAAAGCGCTGGTTTACATGTATACTGTTGGGGGTGGGGGCAAAGCCAGTGCAGATGAAAGGAGAAAAAATGAAGGTAGGTAAGAAAAGCTGGCATTAAAAATGATGAAGGGAATGATTAAAAAGCTAGTTGGTCCAGTGAGACTCATTGGGAAACGTTCTGGGTGTGCACCATATTAACAACATTTTGGACATAATTGTTAGCATGCATATCATTCCTCAGCTTCACAATCCCTCCTAACTCATTAACAGCTGTGTTTGGTGTGCTCCCAGATGGGCTTAAAGTGAAGAAGGACAAACAGACTGTAACTGCCTTTACTTCACTGCTAGCAAGTAGACTTATCTTGCTCAGCAGGAAGAATCCCACTCCACCACTTTTAAGTCAGTGGGTGACTGATGCTCTATGCTACTTGAAATTGGAAAAAAAATCAGATTCTCACTTAGAGAAACCTTTCTTTCTTGTTCCTATTATTGAGTAGCTTTGGTTGTTGACTCTCCTCTCTTTCCCGTGGGTGGGGGTTGAATTTTGCTTTGCTTGCTTTGTTAAGTTTGACTTGATTGTATGGAATGTTATCTGCTTCTAATTAAAATCAATAAAAAAAGTAGTTTGTCATTAAGATCTAGAGAAATAAGTGATCCCAGGCTGAGAATGAGCTTATTTTAGATTATTCTGTTATTGTTTGAAAAGGTTCTTTTAATCCCTGTGAAGCACAAACAGATACCAGTGTGGATATCATCAAGGGATGTGAAGTGTTCTACAATAGGCTTTGTAAGGTCTTTGATTTTTACAACTTGAATATGCTCCCTGAAACCATCTGCTATCAGTCACATTGTTTCACCTAAGTAATGGAGATGACCCAAGACTTGCTACAAAAATGTAGTAAGTAAGATTTTTAGACTGGCAAGAGACTCGTAGAGTAACACTGAGTTTACCAGAGGGACCAGACACAAGATTATTGTTGGTGACAAATTTGCAAATAACATAGCAGCTCCTATTATAGATTGAAGTACCTGGGGGTGAATGTGTTTCTCCTCTGTGAAGTGAGCTACAGACGAGAAGTTTGCATAAGTTAGGTTGTTGATGGAAGAAGATCAATGGAATGTTAGGGAAAAAAAGGCTAATGGTGAAGGATCAGTCTGCAAAACTGGGAAATTTTATTTGTTGACCTGTGGGAGAAAGAGAGTGTGTGTTAGAGTGGAATGAGAGGACCAGAACAATGTGGGTTTCATTCATGAAAGAGGTAGAAAGTTTTTAGTATTTTAGGGATGGAAGGAGCTGAAAAGAAGGTACTGTGTGAGTCAGGTTTCTTGTATTAGACAGAGGTTTTAAAAGCTGATAGAATCATGATATTTAAAAATCGTAAAGCTGTGGTGGAATTATTGACTTTAAACCTGACAGATGGATGGAAACTAGTAAAATCATTGATGAATTCCTGTATCTGGCTTCTGAAGTAAGAAGCAGTGACAGCACAATAGTTAATATACAGTATCTTTTGTACAGGTCTGATACAAAGACTAGATAGGAAGAAAAGAAACACTCTTCCACCCAGCTGATGAAGATGTTACCAGCATATTAAGACATCAGATAATCACAATACCCGGGAGAGTATTTTAAAAAAGTAAATTGTGAGATCCTCTTGCAAAAATCTAGTATATTTGACCTGAGAGTACATTAACATATTAGCTGATTAAATGCATAAATAGTATGACATGTGTTAAGGAGGTTTCTGCAATGGTGCAAATGTATAGAGTATAAGTACAGTTACTAAAGTATAAGACCGTTACACCAGATAAAGGGTTAATAAGTGAAAATAATACAGCTGCATACAGACTATAATAAAGTACTAAAGAGTAAAACTGAAATTAACTGTGCACATTAAAACTGCCCCACTTCTTTAAAGTGCTATCTTGCTGAACAAGCAGAAATTCTGTTTGTCAACAGAAGTGTTATGGAAGAAATGCATGTCTTCCTTTCTTTTATTAAAAAAAGTCTGAGATGAATACAGGATACACTTCATCTATCTATAAATATAGTTTATCAAAGAACATCACCAAATTGTTCCATATGGCCCTTGCACCACTGTGTAGCAATCCCTGAATGGTAAATGAACATTGGTTCACATGAAATTTATAAACATATGGGTCACTGGAATTGTCAGTATTTTCAAGAAGAAATGTTTAATGTTTGCATTGTGGCATTTGTGGCATTTTCTGTGAAATGCTTTACACATGGAAATTGGCATACTGTACAGAGTGCTATTTGCTTCATCTGCTTGATCAGAGTTTCTTAAATGTTATTTTTGTTATGACCCAATTTTGCACTTAGTGTCTTCAAGACCCATTCTTTGTTAAACACCCTCATGATCGTCAAAACTGGGGGGTTTGGGTTGTGGGTTTCGAGGTTGTTCCTCCTTGCATAATCGTGGATTAGGGTTAGGGGGGGTCCACTGTGAAGAATTGCTGCTGCTTATCAGATGCTCTAGCTCTAGACTACTGGTATGAATAATCATAGTTTAGTATAGTCCACATTTTGCTGCAAAAATAGTCCTCCTTGTTTTGTAATAAATATGCCACATTCTATTGTTTTTAATAAATATTTTTACCTTCTTCAGTTGTGGTTCAGCTACATGGTTCTTCTGCCTGTATCAGAGCACTGTATAATAAGCTGCTATCACAAAAAGTAAGTTTGTTATGTATTGTCATGGTAATATACAGTGTATTCTCAAACTGCACTTTTCTAGATCAAGTGGAATGGCACAAATTTAAAAAAATGTTTAGGTTTCTGCCTCAAAGTTTTAAAACTACAATCTGACCTTGCCCATTTTAATCAACGTCCTTATTCTTGGAAGTCCGAAGACAAGTCCTTGTTTACCTTTCAGCAAGGCTTTTGATTCCTCTGTCCAATGAGCAAAAGGATTTCCATGGCAAATCAACAATAAAATAAAATAAACAGTAATTACCAACAAAAGTATTTTGTTTCATTTTGAAAATAAGCACTATAAGCTAATTAATCATACCTCCTAAGTGCGAAGATTTTAGTCACAAGTACGTGCCACAATTTCTGCAAAACAGGCATATATTGAAATACATAATTATTCCCCCTCACGAAAGCTATTTGAAAAACAATTCGATTAAAAAAAGAACTCTCAGCTCTGGAGTCAAATGAAACATCCAGTGCTATATATAAAATAAGGTTTTTAAATTGTTGACCAATTTAAGGTCCTACTTACTGATTTTTGTCTGAAATTATTTGGTCTCATTTTGAACTACATTGTGCATTTTGATTATACATGCTATTTTATACTATTAGTTTATTTTTAGATCTGACTATTGACTACTGATCCAGTTTTCTAATATGGCTACATTTTCAGAAGCTGGTTCATTCCAGCTCCAGAAAATTCAATTTTAGAATTTATAGTTAGTTGCACTCACATCTTCAGACACTACCTAGTGCCCCACATTTACTAATCATCTCACCTTCAAATTGGGGCTAGCTGTGAAGGCTTAAAAACAAAGGAAGTCAAGCTGTGGGTGAGGCAGAGCCAGAAATAGTGTGAAAGAATAGCTGAGCCAGCGTATCTGAATCTGAATGATTTAAACAGTGCTTTAGGTTCAGTGAAATTCTCTTTGAGATAACGCTTATTTTGTCAATGTGATTCTCAAATGAGGCCTAACCCCAGAGTTTTAATAGAGGTCATTTCTTTATGTGATGATTTCCTGTATTAGCTGCTTCTTCTTTTAAGAAAATCGTGCAGTCTCTTTACTCCCATATCAAAGTCTTTAGAAGGAAACATGACCCTAAAAGTTAAAACTCATGTCTTTTCCAGAAAGGGTGTAGTTAATTTGAAAATGTTTGCAGTGATATTTATGGTTATCCCACTTTTCTTATGTATAGGCATTTATACTTAAAATCAGTATTGCCACACACATGCCCTTCTGCATTCTGTTTCAATGAAAACCCTTCTTCCTATAGGTCATAAACTTATGTCTTACAATAATTTCATAAGAATTATTAGACTAGACTTTGCAATTCCTAATTTTAATCCTTATTATCATCTTTACAGTAGTTTTTGAATATGTCAGCAAATTAAGTAGCTGATAGACTCACAACCCTTATTTTTTAGTCAGCCACTCTTACCTCTTGAAACATCACAAAATTCTTGTGCAGTCCTTTTTCAGTTAGGTACTAACAATGAATGCTGTAAAAGGCTGTGACATGGCACCTGTTTTGTGTGACAGGACCAACTACTTTACATTGCATTGCTAAATTACACATCAGTTTCTGAAACTTAGACCAGAATTTTAAAAAATATTCGGAAATGATCCTTGAGTAAACTTTGAAGTACTTCAGGAAATTTTTACTTTCACTGAAGTAAGAAATATTTCAGTAAAAAAATACTTTGAATAACAGTTAAAAAAAATCTGCTTTCAAAAAAACTTAAAATACCAGATGTAAAGGTACATTTTATAATGAGAAGGTGCAGCACTTTGTCTAGAGAACACAATGCATTTATTTTATTTTTAAACAACAAATGCAATACAGTAATGCCTTTTATCAGTACATAACTGCAATTAAGTAAACTGCTCACAACCTTATCATTTGAATAGATACACAATATTAAAAACTAAGTGAAAATCAACACAGATTGGTTTTATTATATATTGCTGAAGTAGAGGTGGATTTTTTAGAAGGGCAATTATCACATTAAGTAGTAATGCAACAATTTCAGAATTGTATCAAGAATGGCGTGGTTTCCTTTGCTCAGTTTGGTACCCAGTTTTATCTTTAAATTACTCGCTCAAGCACACATGTAAACTATAGAATTAATCACAGTTAAACTCAAAGCATATTATTAACTCTCCAGCATAACCAGATGTATACTAGTTAGTTGTCTCATAATATATAGTCATAATTTTAATGCACTCCTATAGAAAATTTAAATTCTACAGAATAGCATTTTTCCATACATAAAAGCATTAAACCAACTTGCATTAAAATTATACTACAGTAATTTAACTTAAGTGCAACATGATAAAATGGCAATTACAAATTTGAGGGTCAGTGTTCTACTGAAGAATGCTCTGAATATGATCAATTCTTTTTTAATCTAAATGCCTTCTTCTGGATTGCCTAAAGGACTAATAAAAAGGACAGCTTAGAGAAAATAAAAGTCACACATTTTACCTGTTAAGGGAAAGACAGAATAACAGATGTGCAATAATTATCCAGTAATTTACCAAGACGAAATATGTTGCTACTCAAAGTTCAACCTTGAACGCAAAACTAGAATATTCACTTAATAAGAATATAGCCCTTGTGACTCTAGTTGATTCTAGTCAACTGAGTAGGGTTCTGTTAGCTTTCACTGAGCTCAGATTCCATAAGGTAGAAACAAAAATACTTGTTTCTGCTTCAAGGAAGGTTGACACGCCTCTTCTTAGCTGTTACATAACAAGAAACAGCAAGACCTTTCTGTTACTCCCTTCACCCCTCACAGATCTTGTCTGAACCCCTATCTTTTCCATTTAACCAGCAACTTTTACAGCCAGTCTCATTCCAGTGTTTCAATAATTTGGCTCATAAATATCCAGCCAATTACCTTATATAACAACAGGATGTTGTTCGTATAGTATATTACTTGCGTCCATAAAATCTTGTTTGCAAAAGATTATAAAAACTCTGCTTTTTTGGGACTTCACGGGTTCCATATAAGATTAAAAAGAGGAAAGAAACACTTTCTTTAACATACTTTTTTAAATTTGAAGGCAAATTCTTGAAAGCAGAGATTACTTTAGGTGCTATTTTCAAATATGACTGTGGAGAAAAGTGCACATTCAGTTTCCATGTCTCAACAGTGAGCAGGAAGCATGGAAATGACCTACCAAATGAGCAGTGGAAGCCGTGCTATTGTAGTTTTGTTTTAGAATGACATGCTGCATTCTATTGGCTGTGTCTGAGTAATGCTGAGTTAACAGCAACATTAATTTCTATAGAACATTTTCATACAAAAAAATGTAGCTCAAAGTGCTTTACAAGAAAAAAAGAAAAACAAATAAAATTAGGCAAAATATTAACAAATAAGACAGGGACTCCAAAATATAGGATGGAGCAAGATTATTTAAGGTTTTATATACCATTAGTAGCATTTTAAAATCAATTCTAAATGACATGGGTAACCAATGTAATGATGTTAAAACTGGGGAGATTTTTTTTTTCTATTCAAGATTCTTGCAGCAACATTCCTCAGTAATTGCAACAGAATAATGTCTTTCTTAGGTAGTCCTGTTAGGAGTGTGTTACAGTAATCTATTTGACTAAAAATAAAAGAGTGAATAAATTCCTCAGCATCTTGTAATTTTATAAGAGGGCTAACTTTTGTAATATTCTTTATGTGAAAAGTAATCCTACTAATCTGGTTAATGTGCAATTTAAAGTTTAGTTCAGAGCCCACAATTATACCTAAATTCTTTACCTCCACTTTGACTTTTAAAGCTAAGGGATCAACATACCTGATAGGTCTCTTTTATGAATTTGGTATGTAATACTTGCTGGAGAATGTATTAAAGTAAAAAGTATGCAATTTGAATAAAAAAAAATTAGTAGAGAAAAAGTAGCCCAAATTAAATTTATTCAAGTACAAATAGCTGAATAATGTACTTAAGTGAAGTAACAAAGTTATTTTACAGCTCTGCTTGGAACCCAGATATATATATTATTTATATATATATATATATATATATATATATATATATATATATATATATATATATATATAATTTTTTTTTTCCAGTGTTATTTATTGTTACGCTAAAACCTCTGCTGAGTCAAAAGCAGAACTTCTGGAAAAATGTAAACACTCCTATTGTTTCATTGAATGTTTTTTGGAAATAATGATATATCAAAAACTAAGCAAGCAAGACCATAGTTTGCTAATGTTAAAATTGTGAAGAAACCTTTGGTTACAACATTTGTGACAATACTGGATTATATTGATTGTCCTTAATTATAAATTTTGATGGTTAAAAGTAATTTTTCACTATTGTAAAACTTTACAATTAATTACGTTTTAAAGGGAAATACTAGTCATTTCATAGACTATTAGCACTGTTATGTAAGAAAAAAATCTGTGTATAGAATATACATATGTATTAAACACATACACCATGGCTTCAATTTTTATTAAATGCATGGTATTTTTTTATGATATCTAGTGGCACTGATAAACATTACTATTCATTTTTTGTGCTTACATCATAGACTTTGCAAACCAATTCACCATGGTCAAAATAAACAATAGAATTTCAGTTCTCTGAAGAGTCCTATAGTTAGGTACAACAATTATAGTTTCTTTACCTTGTGTCTGCTTTTAGCAAACGTGTATCAGAAAAGTTTTTAACCCTTCTACATTTTCATATTACTCAATTTTATAGTCAGCACTGTTTACAAATGAGTCTCTCAATGGTGTGGAGTGATTCATTAAATACCTTTTCTGAGCCAACCACAGCAATATCCAGACATATCTAAGCTCATTAAGTGTTCTCTTAGGATTGCACTTTGTCTTTCAAAACATTTTTTTACAATATCTGTTTTGGATCGTGGTACATAAAGTCAGATATTTGTGATTAGAGAATCCATTTAGATAACACATTTGTCAAGTATTATTAAGATGATTTAACTCACTAAATCCATAAAAGACAACAAATTCTAAAGTTTAACCTAAACATGCTGATTCTTTTCATTCTTTTGTCACGTAGCCTAATTCAGAGCATAATATAAGCCTTGATTAAAGTGAAGTAAATATGGAAACTCTAAAACATTTACTTCTATTTTTTGATGCAAAAAGGCACTTTGTAAAATGAATAAAAAATATTTAAGAATATTTAAGTGCCCTTTGTGCAGAGATCATTTGTCTTTTATTTGACCTGATTTCACAATTGTGATGACACGTTACAAATTAGCAGCTTGATTATCTCCTGTAAAATCAGTTCTGATGCTGGCAAGATACAAACAACAATCTTTTTAGGACATGTATGACATTATTTGGTAATGAGAGGTAAGCATGGCAGTGAATGAAGCACTGTATTTTGCTTAATACATTTTACCTTAATAAGTGTGGATCTCTGCATTTCACCCAAAGAAAATGATTTAATTATTTTCATTATAATAATAAAACTTGTATTGTATCACATGTATCATGTGATTTGAAAATTATTTTACTGAATTATGCACTATATTCTTATTTTTGTTTTATAGTCAGAAGTACGTATTTAAAACTATTCTTTCTTATTTTTTTAATTATTGAGCCAGCCTGTCAAAGCTTTGCCTTTGCACACATTAGGTAGGTTAAAGATTTACTGTAGGTGATACCTAGGCACACAATTTAGCCTTGGATGGATGTGTTTTTAGGTTATTTTAATGTGCAGGATATAGTTTCTGCCAGCAAATTACTAAACAATAATGTGTGCTTCTAACCCTCTGTGTAATTTTTTTTTTGTTTTGATATTTTTGATTTTGATATCCATTATTAATCCCCAAGAGGAAATTGTCTTTTTGCATAACCTTTAGAGGTCAGCATGCAGGGTCAGCCATTGTACAGCACCCCTGGACCAATTTTCAGGTTAATATCCTTGCTCAAGGGCCCAACTGAGGAAGATCCCTTCTGGCAGTGATGAGATCTGAACTGGCAACCTTCTAGATACCAGTGCAGATCGTTAGCCTAAGAGCCACCACGCCACCTAATTTTCAATTAAATCAAAAAAATAAACCATCAAAGAAAAGCCTACTATTCATGCCATTTAACTAATACACTTTGATGCATAAAAAGCACATCTTTTACTATATTAAGTATTTCAAATTCTTCTAAGCCTAAACGTTGAAAAGTCAGGTATGTTTGCACTAAGATGTTGCTTTTTTTATTTTTTTATTTTTTTGCTCCCTTGCTCATCTTTTAGCAAAGTTTTTATATTTCAGACATCTTTTGCTTCCCTAAATCAGTAGATTTTTCACAGTCTTGTTATATTCTCTTTATGTTTTGCACTGGCATAGTGCTTTGAAGTAAATTTGTGCACAGTTATGTAATGAAGCTGTTGCAGTCTGAGAGTTGTGAGTCAAAGTTTCTTTGCCGACAGTCTTGTCTCAGTTTGATTATTGTGGGTTAGAGTAGTCAAGCTGTCAAGTAGCTTCAGGGTTTGTGGTGTTAAGAGGGGGTGAGGTGTGTTAACCAGCTTGGGTTACACTGTAGCCAGAGTGACAAAGCCCTGTCCAGTTACACATACCGTATGCGTGCAGAGGACATTGTGGACCGAATTTCTTTAAATATTTTTCAGGTTCTTTGACAATAAATGGCAGTTACTTTTTTTTTGTACTTGTTCTTTACTATCAATCATAAAAAGCTGTTTTGTTTACAGAAATGCACTAAACTGACAGGGCACAACACGTTTAAAAGAAAAGTTTAATTTCCTTTGTTGTACATGGCAATCATTTTATGTCTGTAGTAATGGTTATCTGTTTCAGTTCGCACCTCTGCCTCACTGTATGACCGTGAACAAGTTATATGTAACATCCTATCGGAGATAGGAAAAAAAAAAATCTGTGAACGGTTGTGACATATTCTGATCTTGTGTAGTTTGCCTTGGGTAAAGGCATTCACCAAATATACAATATTTATAATAATGATAATAGTAAAATAATCATCAAAGGCAAATGTATTAAGCTCTGTTGAGTCACAAAAGGAAACGTTGTTGTTAATCCTGGTGAGAAATTTCTGCTGTATGCACCTTGAAAAGTAGGGGAATTCAACAGGATATACATTTTTATAAAAAAAATTAACACCTATAAAGGGGAATGGCAGTTATAGATCAAGATAAAATACACAGAGCTAACAACCAAGCAAAATCAAATAGGGTCACAGGTTTGTGAAACTGCCAAATAGTGTTACTTTATAAGTTTTTATTATTAGTGTACAGCATATTTTTACTTTGTAATCAATGTAGCTTTGAATCAACTCTGTTTTAAAAAGATATGGCATCATGACAAGGCATACACACTGTGAAATAAAAGTGCCTCTTCCAGTAAGTCTGGGTTTTAATCTTAAGTTTCATTTGATTTTATATAAAATCTCTCTGACCATTTCTGATTTTGTCAAGTCAGAAATATTATGTTTTGTCACAGACTTATAAAAAATGTTATTTTCCTTGTCTTTGCTATCTTGCAGCATATTTTATTTGATATAATGTCAATACGTATTGCTTATAAGTGTTCATTATTATATTGGAAACAGTCTAGTGGTTTGATCTGGTTTTAACAGCAGGTAAACAGCAATTATGCTGTTTCAGTGCAAAAATATTTAAAAAACCATAATATCTTGTTCAGGATGCTTAGCAACTACATATAAATGAAACAATAGATGTGCACATATCATGCAGTGATGTGATGTAATAGGTAAAATCAAAAATATTAAATAAAGGATTTTTTAAATTATTCAGACTGTTGAAAGTTTAGCTCTACTGTAAGGATTAATTAAGAAATATGCATTTTTAAGCATCACTTTTCTCCATTTTCCTCTTTGTATCACACCTGCACAAAGCTGTGTTCAAGGATAGTGACTCGTTGAAAAAATGCAAGTGGGTGATAAATTTACCAGGAATTAATTATCGTTTATGTGTGAAAAAATTGGTAACTTTGTTTATTATTTGCACAATATTAATCAGAGTATAATCATATAAAGTGAATACAAAATTTTGGTGCCACAAATTATATATGAGAGTAGTTGCCACAGAGATGAGCTCTTCTAAAGAAAAAAAATATCTAATGCAATTAGTTGATTTGTTGGTAAAGTGCAGCCATTAGCATGTATGGTGAAAGTGACTGGAAGAAAAGAACAGCAACAAAATCCCATCCTACTTTGAAAGAGTTATTTGGGGGCAGCTAGGTTTTAGTAGAGCCAAGGTCAAAAACTGAAACAGTAATGAAAAGGTAACTGTAAGGTGAGGTCAAGTCACCATCTTGAGTTCAGGTAAAAAGTTAAAAGCAAGAGAGGCAAAAGCTGACAGAGTATATTTGAAAAGCTGGAGTTTGAGCCTACAAATAAACTGGAGACACTGACATGTGATGCACAATTAAACCCACCTAGCAACAAGGAAATACCAAGAACAGGAGATTTGCTATCTAGCATCGCGCATGCATTCTTAAGATATGGTTTTGTCTAGAAACTGAGACTGTAGCACGTAATTGGCTGAAACAAAAACCCAGTATCAGAGAAGACTTGCATCAAGAATAAAAGCATCCAGTTACCCCAGTATTCCTTATCACAAATGGGTGTGTTAGCTTAACTTTTTAATCTAAACTATGCTGATATACTGTAAGTGAGCATGTGTACCCTATCTTCAACTATAACCTATCCAGAAGTGAATTAAATACATATAGCAAAACAGTAGCTGGATGAACTTTATGATAGTACTGTTGTATTTTTAGGTATGCTTACATAAAATGCGAAAGGTACCTTGTTTTTCTTCAACATCATGGTCTGTCCAAATGGAACAACTCGGCCCCCCACATGGATTGTTGAAATTTGATACACCTAGTCTTCAATTAAATTGGTTTGGAAGGTTCAATTTCTGCTGAGATAAAAAGAAAGTGCTGCGCCAGTTTTTGAAGTCTTAAAAACTTCCATGTAAAAATTAGCACATTTTTAAAATCAATCCATCAACAAAGAAACATTCTATAAGACATTAATTACTTATTAATTTAATTTTTCAAATTTCCTTTGAGAGCTGTTATTTCAACTTGTAGATTTTCCTCTTTTAACACATCCAATAACCACTTCTGATGTCAAAATAGATCCCTAATATAAGTTATTGAAACACCAGCAGAGTCACATGCTCAAGGTAACTCACCGTGATGGCACCAGCTTGTATGAACCTTTCCAGCACCAACTGTCTTCTTCAGTAGCTTGAAATCATACCAGGTAAGCTGAGCTTAGTAAGTATAAAGCAACAAAGTTCAAGCAATGAAAACAACTTAACTGGGAATAAATGAGAGAATAAAGCAATTTCCAAATTGTGGCTTTGTAAAGATGTATGAATAGAATGAATATTCATGCTGTCATTATTTACATTATATTAGAAACATTTTCACAACTTCATTATCCACAGATTGTAATGCTTCAATAGTTTCCTAACATTTTAATTTATTGCAAAGCACTACAGTGCCCTGGTGTTCATAATGGTCTGTATCTGTAATACAGTGTGTCTAATATTTCTAACAATTGAAAGGTCTTGTAAGTCCCATTTTATGAATGGTCCTGTGTGTGTGTGACTGTGAGTGTATGCGTGAGCCCAGCAATAGACTGACACCCATTGCTGCCAGGTTAGTCTCTGGTCCCCACTATCCTGAATTTGATTAAAAGCTTCTAGAATTTTATTTTATTTTATGTTATGTAAGATTCTGGTTATCATATTTATTACAGTAAATGAATTTAGTCAGTCAGACATTCAATGAATGCATTTAATGCTGCTCTGCTATCCCCACCTCCAAGGATAATTAAATTTAAATGTAAGTCTCAAAAATGACCTAATGATTCAAGTGAATCAAGTAAGAAAGGTCTGCCCTGCTTGTAATCTCAAATATCTAATAAAACCATTTCTGAATTGCCCTTTGAATATTTTTCATTGTCATTATTTCCAAAAGTGGTATCTGAGTGCATTCACTTAACAAAACTAATTTATTTTCAAGGCTGTGGGGAGCAAGAGCCCATCATGACAGTATCAGGTGCAGTGCTGGAGCTGGATAAGACTGTGTTTGGTCAATAAAACACAAATCTAGTCTGCAGGGAAGTGATGTAGGTGATCTTGAAGGTGGCAATGGTTTCCACTAAAACAAAACAGTTATGCCAGCTTTGTAAACCCAATCAGAAGCTGTGGATCTTTTCCAGTATTTCAGACTTCCTAGTGTGTTAATGATCTTTACAAAACCTGCATGTTTAAAAATAAAAATAAAACGAACGGTTTTGAGCATTAAACCATCCTTAACTTTAACAAATTTTGGAAAGAAAATGTATTCTGCAAAAGCATGCTTTGTTTACCTTTTATAGAGCATTTAAAAGTTTCAGAGCAATTACACATTTTGATTTGATTTGATATACTTTGTTAATCCCTGATGGGAAAATGTTTTTCCGCATGACCTTTGGGGGTCAAAGTGCAGAGTCAGCCATTGTAGAGCACTCCCGGAGTAATTTTTTGGTTAAGGGCCTTGCTGAAAGGCCCAATGAAGTGGGATCCCTTCTGGCAGTAAGGGAGGGATAAGTTAGGAATAATATTGGTTCTCTCCTGTTTTCTTCAGAAGAAAACACTGGTTGGACAAATGGTAGCACTAACCAACGAGTAAAGAAGTTGTCCACAAAAGCATTTTAACATATTAACATAGCTGATTGAAAAAGTGGCTTTTGTTTCATGACACCTGTGTTATAGGCAATTTGGGCACACACAATGTCTTATCTCCTTTAGAACAACAATAACATTTATTTATATAGCACATTTTCATACAAACAACGTAGCTCAAAGTGCTTTACATGATGAAGAAAGAGAAAAAAGAGAAGAATTAAAATAAGGGAACACTAATTAACATAGAATAAAAGTAAGGTCCGATGGCCAGGGAGGACAGAAAAAACAAAAAAACTCCAGACGGCTGGAGAAAAAAATAAAATCTGCAGGGGTTCCAGGCCATTCTGCCTAACATACAGTAAATGACCTCAATCAGTCCTCATTATATTCAGGTTTCTCATGGAAGAACTTGATGATGACAGTCATGTGGACTTCTGGCCGTGTAATCTATCAGTGTAGGAACATCACGGTGCTTTTAATAGGTGGTGGTGGTGGTGCTGATCACCACCACAGAAAACCAGAAAAAGAACAGAAGAGAAAGTAGGGGTTAGTATGGATTTTGAAGCCATCATGAATAATGATAATAATTAATTGAATATACAGAGCATCAGGATTAAACTTAAGTTAAGCTATGAGAAAGCCATGTTAAAGCAATGTGTTTTCAGCAGTTTTTTAAAGTGCTCCACTGTATTAGCCTGGCGAATTCCTATTGGCAAGCTATTCCAGATTTTAGGTGCATTACAGCAGAAGGCTGCCTCACCACTTCTTTTAAGTTTAGCTCTTGGAATTCTAAGCAGACACTCATTTGAGGATCTAAGGTTACAATTTGGAGTGTAAGGTGTAAGATATTCTGAAATATAAGATGTAGCGAGATTATTTAAGACTTTGTAGACCATAAGCAGGATTTTAAAGGCAATTCTAAATGACACAGGTAACCAATGTAGTGACATCAAAACTGGAGAAATGTGCTCGGATTTTCTTTTCCTAGTTAAGATTCTAGAAGCTGCATTCTGCACTATTTGCAATCGATTGATGTCTTTTTTGGGTAGTCCTGAGAGGAGTGCGTTACAGTAATGTAGTCGATTGAAAACAAAGCGTGAACTAATTTCTCAGCATCTTGCAATGTTATAAGAGGTCTAACTTTTGCTATATTTCTTAAGTGAAAAATGTTGTCCTAGTAATCCGATTAATATGTGATTTAAAATTCAGGTCAGAGTCAATAGTTACCCCTAAATTATTTACTTCCATCTTGACTTTTAATCCTAATGCACCAAGTTTATTTGTAATAACTTCATTATATCCATTTTTGCCAATCACTAAAATTTCTGTTTTCTCTTTATTTAGTTTGAGAAAATTACTACTCATCCATTTAGAAACACAAGTGAGACATTGTATCAGAGAATCAAGAGAGTCAGGGTCATCAGGCGCTATTGATAAATACAGTTGCGTGTCTGTGCAACAGTAGCTGTGGTACAGTAGCTCACGTTATGCCCCGAGATAATCTGACCTAACGGAAGCATGTAAATCGAAAAGAGCAGCGGACCCAGGATAGGACCTTGTGGAACATCATATAGAATATCATGTGTCTTTGAAGTATAATTACCACAACAAAGAATTTTCTACCTGCCAGGTAGGATTCAGCCCAAATTAAGACCCTGCCAGAGAGGCCCACCCATTGACTAAGGTGATGTCTAAGAATATTGTGATCAATGGTATCAAATGAGGCAAACAGGTCTAAGAGGATGAGAACAGATAAACGGCCTCTGTCTGCATTTACCCACAAGTCATTTACTACTTTAACGAGTGCAGTTTCTGTACTGTGATTTTTTTCTGAAACCTGACTGAAACTTATCAAGAATAGCATGTTTATTCAAGTGATCATGTAGGTGCATAATGACTGCCTTCTCTAGAATTTTACTTAAGAAAGGCAGGTTAGAAAAAGGTCTAAAATTTTCAAAAGCAGAGGAGTCAAGATTATTTTTCTTGAGCAGGGATTTAACTACAGCAGTCTTAAGACAGTCTGGGAAGACCCCCCGTATCTAATGATGAGTTTACTATGTCAAGAATACTATCAATTAGCACACCCAATACTTCTTTGAAAAAACTTGTTGGTATTGGGTCAAGGAAGCAGGGGGAGGGTCTCAGTTGAGAAATTATTTTGTATAAATCAGGTAAATTTATCCTGGTGAAAGAATTTAATTTGTTTAAAATGGAGTATTGGGGTTTAAGAGGTTCAGTATTGGGGAGATGTACTATATTATTTCTAATATCATTGATTTTTTTATTAAAAAATACAGCAAAAGCCTCACAAGTTTCACTGGAATTTTTTTGGTGTCATTCCATTGAGTGACCTGGGTTTAGCAGACGATCAATTGTAGAGAATAAGACTCTGGGATTACTAGCATGGTTATTTATAATTCTAGAGAAATAGCACTGCCTCTCAAGATGGACTATGTTGTTGTATTCTGTTATTTTAACCTTTAGAGGAAACAATAGGGACTGTGATGCATTAAATTGCAGATTCAACATTATCAGTTTTGTTTCAGTAGTGGCTTTGATTGTATTTGGTTTAGATGAAATTGCAGACTCTTTTATTGTACAGTAAGCTAATATTTATTTTTATTTTAATGTAGATAATTCATTAGTAGTGTATTTTTTTCTTATTTATTTAGCCCTGCAATGGAAAAAGCAGGCTCAAAAATTAATAAATATTTACTCATTGATTGTTTCTTTCCTGTATACTCTTTACAGAAATTTTCCACATTTTTACTGTGTAAGTACTGTGTTAATTTAGTGTCATTCTGATCATTTAAATGTACAAACAGATAAGATCATATGATAACTTATCCCACTCTTCAAAAGAATAATTGGGAAGATAACGGCATCTCTTATCTTTGTAGCTTTTGATCAGATCAAGTTATTTTACTGTTCTAACAAAATTTTTGGTTTAGTGGTTGAGATAAAATTTACATTTTTGCCCAACTACTTTTTCTTACTTAATATGAAGACTTTGAATTATTCATAATATTATTCTCGATTTTTGCTTTGTAATTCTTCAAATTAAAATATAGTTGGTTAGTTTATTTTTAAGACTGCTGTAAAGTTTCTCATATAATGAAAAAATATATGCTTATTTTTGGTATTAAGTGACTATCTACACCAACGTTTATGTTTATTGGAAGTGTTAGTATCTGTCTCTTACTTCTGGTTTCCAACCACCGAGAAAGGAAATTTCTATTTCTGACTTGAATTAATCTGTGAGATGTAGACCTGGCCCCTTGAGAAATTACAGTGGGAGTAAACAATCAAAGTACTCCTCTTTTGAGGTTTTCCCTGACGTTTAAATATTACTATTTCTCTGTCTTTTTCAAGTATTATGTTCATGTCATGATTGGTATCTTGTCCTTATTAATACAATATACATAAAATCTGTTTAACTTACAATTTTCTTTCTTGATTCTTTATGTATTTATTAATAAAGCAATGTGACATGAAGGGAAATGTACTGTTTCAGACTGCTAAGGTAGAGGAGAATTGTTTCTTTACAAATAGAGAGGTTTTCTTTTGAAAAAGTATTTTACAAATAATTGCACATATCTGAGTTGTTAACATCTAGTTAAGAATTATATTTTTAAAAGACATCAAAAACTATTCTAAAATATTTTAAGTCATCTTAATGACAACCCTTCCATTATTTTTAAAATACATTTTTCCAGTGTGTATATTGTAGTTTTTTAACATGTACATCAGCCTGAGGGCCATTATGTTTTAAGTATGCTCCAGAAATTACATTTTTATTAGGTGGCAGGGTGGCTCAGTGGTAAACAATGCTCCCATCAGAGATCCAGTGTCCTGATTTCAAATCCCACCCTCCTTTGTCCATATGGAGTTTTCATTTCTTCCCATGCCCATGTGAGTTTTTTCATCCAAGCACCTTAGTTTCTGTCCCACAACCGGAAAGGCATGCATGTTCGATTAATTAGTACTTCTAAATTGGGCCCCTGTAAGTTTGTGAATGAGTAGATCATGAGAAGAACTAGTTTCTGTCTTGCACCTGATGCTGAGATAGGTAGGCTTTGGTCCCCCAGCTATTTTGGAATGGATTAGGTGGGCTTGAGAAAGTTACATTATGATTTGTATCTGTTTTTCCTGTTCTAAATTTTACATCAAATTACAGTTTAAAATATTTTAGTTTGGATATGAACAGAGGCTAGGTGTTTCATTTGGATTTGATTTGAATGAAGAGATGAAAACAAAAAACTACAGTGGCACATAACATTCATTCATTTTTATTTGTATGTATACCAGATTCATAGCAAGACAGAGAATCTCATTTAATGATTGATAAAATCTACTGTATGTGTATACATCAATAGCCACAGATAACAAGTAAAACAATAGATGTTTAAGTGTCATTCTTGCCTTGTGTCTGTCCTCATAGTATTGTCTCCCTATGACCTTGAACTGGGTAAAAAGGTAAGAAGATGGATGGATTGACAATTACTGATTTAAGTGTCTATAAAGGTACAGTAGTACATTGTATCAAAAAAGCTAACTGGCTAGCTAGACATACAGCAAACGAGCAATTAAAGAGAGAATCAACCAGATCATTACGGTATGTACAATGTAAAATATAGTGTGTATAAATGACTATGGGGGGGGCACGGTAGTGCAGTGGTAGCGCTGCTGGAGTTTGCATGTTCTCCCCGTGTCTCCGTGGGTTTCCTCCGGGTAATTCAGTTTCCTCCCACAATCCAAAGACATGCAGGTTAGGTGCTTTGGCGATCCTAAATTGTCCCTAGAGTGTGCTTGGTGTGTGTGTGCCCTGCGTTGGGCTGGCGCCCTACCCAGGAATTTGTTCCTGCCTTGCTCCCTGTGTTAGCTGAATCTGGCTCCAGCAGACCCCCGTGACCCTGTGTTAGGATATAGTGGGTTGGAGAATGACTGATTGACTAAATTTCTATAACAAATACTACCTTGTTGCTACAAAATCATTTGCATTGAATGTGATATGGTAAAAAAAAAAAAAAAAATGACAGTCTTCTTTTTCCACTTCATCTTTTCCTACTACTGCGTGGGGTCAGTCTTTAATAGGTTTTACCATGATTTTTACAGTCGGATGCCTTTCATGATGCCAGCCTCTCCATTTGTCTGGGCTTGGGACTGGTTCTATAATGGAGACAGGGTTGATGAAAAACTTACAGTAAAGTAAGAATACATACCTACCACAAAAGAGGCAACAGAAACCATCATTCCCCAGTATCTCACTCAACCAGTTTAACAAAACCAATTAGCAAAATTAATTAACAAAAACATAATATCCTCAGACTAGTTTTATCAGCTTCAGAATCACAGGGGGCAGAGTCTTTCACAGCAGCTCTCAACGTAGGAACAACTGTGCAGATATGTCAGATCATATCCGTAGACTAAAGTCAATATGTTGTATTCATGCATCACAGAACTAAGGTAAGTACTGCTGCCTTATAGTCCTACTCTTGAATCTATAGATATAATTTATTTACCATACTGAAGGAGAGTGAATGGGTGAGGAGTACTGTTAGCCAGATAAGCTTTACATTTTTCACTAGAATAGAAGAGTCAATACACTGAGGGGAGATGGCATCCAGTGATTGTAGAATCAGTCCCCAGAACTCATATGGCTGTGCCTTGTCCTTGACAGAGATATTGTCATGCTACCCAGTGGTGGGGAAAGTGTAAATACTTTTAACAATTAAATTCCAGAAGAGGATCACTGCTTTTTGTGACACCCTGAATCAAGTGTGTGAAAAATAAACAGTACCTAACTTAGGTAGACAAACCACATTACACACAGATACATACTCTGCAGGCAAACACCACCTTGTACTTCTGGCCAGCATCATGTACAACAGGCAGTTTTTGTGATACATACGCACTTAGACACTGTTTGTGTAAAAACTGCTGCAGTTCTGTTTCAAACTCTTTCCTCTGAATACCGATTCCTTTAAAAGTGCATGCTGATGAACACATCCGTCCATCTGCCCCCTGCCCCCTCCTATTGACTGCTTGGTTGCATGGCCACAGGTAAACCCAATGATGGACTTGTTAAGAGAGCAACAATAAAGAGCAACCCTGTACCCTAGAAACCTAGCAAGACTAAGATATTACTCCCATTTATATGTGTCACAGAAAACAACAAGTACGAGGGTAAGTTGAAAAGTAAAGGCAATTTGAAAATGACATGGTAACGGCAATGGATAGGAGCTCAGGCAATACGAGTTCATGATGGCTTATGAATAGTTTGAACATGCACAGCGCAGCATTCTTAATCTAGTTGAAGCCAAGGTCAAATGAACATGGACGCACCACTGTGGGATTACAGCCACTGTTGAATAACACATAGTAGTGAGATTCCTTTCAGCATAGGGGATGAAACCCACTGAAATTCACTGTAGGATATTGGCTTGTACAGATCAGTAAGATGTTTGGGTACAAATCTTGCGCAAACTTTATGATACTTCAAGTCATCATGCACTACAGCATATACAATTAAATAGTTGATATCTGAATGTGCAGCAATGGCAGACAACATAAGCTGTCCATCTTTTCTGATGAAGGCATTCGCCAGGTCAATGTGAGATGTTGATGGTTGAAGAGATCGAGCTAAGTCAGTTTCACTTGTTCTTCCTGCTTTAAACCATGCTACCCATTCATAAACTTTTCATTGAGTCATGTTGTTTTCAGTTCTGTACTGAGCCAACATCCTTCGGTGACTTTTAGCAGTTTTCATTCCCTTTGCTAAAAGTAATCTCACTACAGCGCATTGTTCAATAATGGTGCAATCCCGCAGCAGAGCATCAATTTTCATTTAGCCTTGGCTTCACCTACAATAACGGCAGAGCGCTGTCCTGTGCATGTCGAACTACTGATAAGCCATTACCAATATGTGGTTACTGTGTAATTTTCAGATTGCCTTAACCTTTTCTTTTACCATCTTACAAACCAGAAAAAAAGATGTGCCTACTGTATGTCACACAGTTTCCAGCCTAAACACTGTTAGTTTTATGGCATTGGTAATTGTTGTCACACTGTCATCAATGAGGCGATGCTCCACACTGGCAAGCACTAACATCTTTATAGGGTTCTAGTTTATTTTTATGAAAGTCTCTGCCCTATGTCTCTAATTCTCATGATATAAAGAAGGCTCTCTTCTTCCTTTCCATATATACAGTATGCTTCCACTTAAGTGTCTAGCCCTGTTCAGCCTGTGAGGCACTGTTAAGAGCCTTCTACATTGTGCTACTTATTTGTGAAAAGTAAGCAATTTATAACACAATAACAATTTTTAATTTTTTCCAGAGCCCCACTCCCAAGTTTTTATTTTCAGACTTTAGGTGGGCCAGTTGGGTTTAATGATGGATGTAAATTTGGATTTAAATATTTAGTGCAGGAACCTGTTTGGAATATGATAATCAGCATTATAGCTCCAACAAACTGTAGTTTAGAGGAAATTAAGCCACGTGCCTCTTTATCACTTGGCTATTTGCCCATACTCTCAGTATCCATGGATAAGACTATTATTCCTATTTTTAGATATATCACCTTTCGCACTAGTGTTTCAAAAGAAAATACAGACTTCTCCACTTTACAAAGTTAATCTGTTCCTAAACACTCCTTCATAAAGTTAGTTTTCATATGCCAATCACCAAAGTACCTTTATTTTAAATTGAAAATATTTTTAAACATTCCCTTGCCCCAAACATGATTCTTCACCATTTTTATTCAATCTATCCATCTACGGTATGTTTTTATGTCTTAAAATTTAACATGTAAAAGAATAGCTTTTTGATCTTTTTGGGTGCTTTTGTAAAGTTTTCTTGGTCTTCTTTTATAGCCATGATGCTAAAGATAAAATGAGACAACATGTACAGTGCCCTTCGTATGTTTGGGGCAAAGACGCATGTTTTCTTGTTTTATCCCACTGCTCCACAGTGATGTTGTGGGTGCGGCAACGCACTTCTTCGCAGTTTAAAATTAAAAATCAATAATTTAGACGCAATTAAATTGAACATTGCAGACTTTAATTTAGGGTATTTGAATACATTTTGGTCATACCATGTAGAAATGACAACACTTTTTACACATAGACCTCCCATTTCAGGGCACCATAATGTTTGGGATAATTGGCATCACCAATGTTTATGATTACTCAGTTGTGTTTCATTGCTTCATTAGTGCAGGCATAAGACGCCTAGGCTTGCTTCCAGTTGCCTGTGTTCAATATGAGAGCAAGAACGAGAAGCCATTATGAGGCTGATAAACAGAATAAAACCATCAGAGACATTTCTACATGGTGTGATCAAAATTTTTGCAAACACCCTTCCATTAAAATCTGAAATTGTGCACTTCAATCACATCTAAATTGTTTGATTTGTAATTCTAAATCATGGAGTAACAGGGTAAATCGAGTAAAAATGTGTCTTTGTCCCAAAAATTATGGAGGACACTGTAAGCAACACACATACATAAGATAGATATGTTGAGGCAGCCACTGGATTTGAATACATAAATACACCTTACTGCAGGCTGTGGATGCACTGTCTGAATGCAACATAAATTGTGAGAATGACCGAAACTGTGTTTGCCTGTCACCAACATGTAGCCCCACCCAAAACAGCCAAGCATGCTCATTTTTTGCAGTATGCAGCAAGGTGTACTTGGAGTGACAGAGAAGATGATCAGGTTTATAACTAGCAGCATAATCTGAAAATCCTTCCAGAATCCCTCAGAAATGTAACCTTTATGTTGTTCTTAAAAAGAAAATTGGATGTTAAGTTACTTTCTTTGTGTACTCAAGTATTTGTAAAGCATTTGTTTGTAATGCAGGGAAGCTTGTATGGTAAGTATAAACCCAGTGAAATACCTCAAAATAAGCAGAGAACAAAATTGAATTTACCAGTAAGTGTGCTGTGTAGAGTTGCAATAGTTCTAGGTAGTTGAAACTGTGATTGACAGTAAGTAAAACTAATAATCAGCTGATGTTTTTATTCCTGAATAATGTATTATTTTATTGCTGGTAGGAAAGCTACAGTAAGTCGGCTTATGGGCTCATACAGTCTCTAATCTCAGGTTACTTTCAGTAGTGCTTAAGATTTCATTATTATTGATAATGATGTTTTTTGAACCCTAAATGCCAGAAGAAGCTGAATAAAGGAATCTTCTTTATATTGCATTTATTGATCTTACTAAGTTTTTTTTTAACTTGGTCAGCAGAGATGGCCTCATAAAGTAAGTGACAAACAACAAAATTAGGTTGACTGCCTAAGCTGGTTCATTTCATGTAATCTTTTCATGAAGACATGGGGGAAACAGTTCAGTACTATGGTAATATTTCGAGAGCTTTCAAGATTCGCTCCTTCCCTTTTTGGGATCTTTTTGTTCCATCATCATCATCATCATCTGTTAAAGGAACCTACTTCTGTACATGATCTGACATACTGCTCATTTTTTACCATCTGAGACCTAAAACCAGGTTTTGTGTGACTTAGGAACATTGTATTTATTGATGATACTGCCGTTACAATTTACACTCAAGATCATCTGCAGACACCACTGTTCTGCATCTTTTTGGCTTGTAAACACTTTGGGCAGGCATACAGCCTCCAGCTATTACCTTTGATAATGATTACTTGGAAATTGGAAGTTTTTCACCAGTTCACTTGTTTTAGGTCTGCGTTCTATGAAATCACCTCCCTATATGATCATACATGTTTTCCAGATGAATTTTACTCTTTTGAAATATTTTCAAAATCATGCATGATGTGAAGGATATGCTGGTCCACATAGGTATCAGTACCAGCACGGATTAATACAATGACTCACGAGCATAACCGACTGGCCTAAAATAAAAAGCAGTGAATGACTAGTTAGTGTGGTGGAACTAGTTAAAATGCATAAAATGTACAATTCTTCAAATCTGGTGTACATTTAGTTTCACATCCTAGTTTGCACAAAAGTTGCTTAACAAATTTAAAGGAGTGCCGGTAGCTATTAGAGAGGAATTCTCCATGGACAATGAACCAATCTTTATTCTTAAATTTGACGTATACTGCATTTCATGTGGTGTTCCTTCCCCTCCCATTACCCAAGCAGACTTACCTAAAGGTAGAATTCCTTCAAATTCTTTAGCCTTCAGTGTTGACCATATAGCTCCCATTCTTGCAACAACCAGAAAATGAGTCCTTCTTACAAGCAAAAGTTGACATTTGACTGTCAAAGAACAGTTATTTGTTTTACCTGCATCAATTTTGCATTGTGTTATGCAAAGCTGCAGTATTTTACTGATCTGTTTTTGCATTTCATTTCTATAATCATCCAGCCATCCATTTTCCAACAGCCTTTTCATAATTTTGAATGGATGTCCTGTTATCTTAATTAGTAAAACTTACAACCAAATCCTTTCACAACTTAGTGTTTTATTTCAATCCCATTACTCTGCACTTTGATTTACAAGAATACCCGGAGCATTGCTTCTGAATGCTTCTCTTGTGTCCTAAAAGTATTGTTTTGCATCTGATTCTGTCCCATTCACTCTTAAACCAGAAATCCCTGACTGTTGTTTGATGTCAAGACCATCTCATTAAAGCAACAGAAAGTAATTGTCATATTTCTTATTTACCTTTTATTACAGCGTTTTAAAACCCCAACTTTAAAGAGCCTTGTCACTCAGCATGCTTCATCCTACTTTTAGTCTCCTTCAGTTGATGGTTTGACACAGAATGCCTAAAACAAAGAGGTGTAATTAAAAATACTCAGGCCAACTTTATCAAAATATTGCTGCATCTGCAAAAGAGAAATAAATAGACATATCATGCGGAGCGTGACTTGATACTATGATCATCCAGTAGTCCACAGATGCTGAATGACATTTTATTCTTAATGCGGCTATATAAATTGTTCCCTGCTGCTGCCTGTTGGGCACTTTCAAAATAATAAAACAAGTCTGCCTCCAAACTGCCTGCTTCTTGCCTGGTTTTTCACTTTGCCCATTATTCTCACCCTGTTGTTGTCATACTAACTGACCTGTATTTCTCCTGATCTTAAACTGTGCTGCCTGTGCCTTTTTGGCAGCAAGACGCAGTCATAATAAGATTGTACCACAGAACTCCAGCTCAGCGTTGCAAGCAGGACCTGCGCAACAGTGTTGTAAGTGCTTTAAGATTTGCAGATGCACGAGTAACAGAAAGTACAAAATATTAATAATATAACAAAGCATGATGCCAGAGCCTGTAGCTTGTATGGATTTCAGCTCCTTTGTGTTGTTGTTGTCATGTCTCACTGTCCGGAGAAGGACTTGTGCACCCAGCCATTAGTACTAGACTAAAAAAAAGATGGCTCTGTAGATGCTCGGAATTTAGATGGCTTTTATATTTAAATAATTGTCAGAGTACCACTGTTTGTTTTTTGACTGTTTGTGTTTTTTCTTGCTGTGGTTGCCAGTGTGGCCATTACCATAATAATAAAGTATAAAAAAATTATTTGAATATTTGCTTATTTTTAACCTGAATTTTTAAACCATATTTTTTAGTTTGGTTAACTCTAATATATATATATATACATATAGCTGTTTTACTTGGATTTGATTTGAATGGGGGTATGGAAGCAATATCCAAAAAATTTATAAGAATTCCAACATATTTATATATCAATAACAGAACTGATTTTTTATCTCTAGTATCTAGAAATCATGGAGTTGTTTTTAGCTATTTTAGGGTAACCATAACTTGCTAATATTTGTGATATTATTATTAAAAGTATTTAAATGTAATAACCAAAAGTAAATGTGACTGTATAACTGAAGTGATAGCATAGCTTTCCAGGAAAGTGGTAGACTGTTCATTTCCCTCTTTAATTACTTAAGCTAAATTCAAGGTAATTGTATGTTGTTTAATGTTGACTACTTAAGTCCAGGTACCATTTTTTATTGCTGCTGCCTATAAAAGGTACATGAAAGATACTAAACAGACTAACTCAACAACATTTCTAATCATACACCCAGCTTGTTTTTGGTCACACTTGTCTCTTATAATCCTAGAAATGTTGAGGATACAATGCAGCAGTAAGTGGACAAACCTGTCCCCACTCTCCTTTCTGTCATGCTTTGTGCAGTAAAAGTCTTGGAGCCCTCACTACGAATGTAACAGATCTACAGCATACCTAATACATAGATTGGCCTTTTAAACAAGTGAAAATGCAAAGTATGCAATGGAACTAAATTCTAGTTCTTATTTATTACAAGTTATTTTATGTTCACTAGTAAAATGAGACGTAATAGTTGTAAAACATCAGTGAAGTTTTTATTTTCAGTGATACCTTTCACTCTAGGTTGTGTCACAGCAATGTTAATGGCCTTATCTTTGATATGCAAAACAAAAAGTGAATAAAGACAGAGCTGAAAACATTTAGATGAGGCTAATGCAAAATCAGTAGACCTGTATAGTATACAACAGAGTAAAAATGAGAATGTGAGAATTTGAATACACTACCGAACAGTGAAACTTCAGTTTGGATTTGAACTTTTAACATTGACCTGGACACTTATTACCAGACAGGCAGAGAGTGAAATACCTGGCACAAAGCTCTTCATCCTATTAATCATTTGGAATGGTCAAAATCCCAGCATTAGAAACACGATAATAAGTTGTTATGGGATTTTTGGCATTTTGCTATACAATATAAGCCAAGATGTACAGTATGGCTTTTGTCATTTGCTTTGGTCTTTCTCTGGTTCCAATAACTTGTTGATCTTATAAGCAATAAGCAATAAGAAATGTGGTATTTGTCCATATGCTTACCTGCCTGTGATGAAAACAGTAAACAGCTAAGGCTTTTCCCCAGGTTTTTTGTGATCCCACAGTTCTTAATCTGTAAGATATATTAATCAAAATGTAAGACTAGTATATATTAATATCTATATTACTAAACCACAGTTAATGTATGCACGGCGGACGCACCAGAGTCCAGAGTCAAACGCAGCGGCTTTCCAAAATGCGGCGGCTTCCCAGAGTCAGCAGGTGGCGCCCAAATAGCACAAAGTACTGCGCCGTGGCGCCTGCCCCTGAGTCAAACGCAGCGGCTTCCCAAAACGCGCCGGCTTCGCGGCTTACCAAAACGCGCCGGCTTCCCAGAGTCAGTAGGTGGCACCCAAATAACACAACGTACTGCGCCATGGCGCCTGCCCCAGAGTTAAACGCAGCAGCTTGTCAGTAGGTGGCACCTGAACAACACAACCTCTGAGCGCCCAAACAACACAACCTGTACAGTCAAATGCAGCGGCTTCCCAAAATGCGGCAGAGTCCCAGAGTCAGTAGGTGGCGCCCAAACAACACAACCTGTAAGTGCCCAAACAACAAATGTGCCGTGGCACCTGCCCCAGAGTCAAACGCAGCGGCTTCCCAAAACGCGGCTGCTTCCCAGAGTCAGTAGGTGGCGCCCGAACAACACGACCTGTGAGCTACACTTGCTCTAATCCACTGTGCCAGTCATATAGAGCACATAATGGTCACAGACTCTAACCCAGCGGCTTCCCAGACTCAATGGCTGGCACACGAACACCACAACCTGTAAACTAATCTTGCTGTGCTCCACACTGCCAGCAGTCGGTGTCAGCAGAGGCAATGGAACCACGTCTCCACAAAATGAAACCGCGTTAGTACAGATATGCTTAGTTAATTAAATGACATTTCCCCAGACGCACCCACCCTCCATGATATGTCATCCATCCAAATATCGGACGGAACAGAAACTGATTGCCATTCTTGGATTTCCGATTCGTTAGCGAATCGCGGGCTTACCTGTATACTCCCTAAATGGCAGCCAAGCAAAAATGAGATGTGGAGAGAGCCCATAGATGATTGGCTTTGAGTATTTCAGGGCCTCAAACTCCAACCAATTCCACTCCAAACAGTTTCATAGTTAGAATTTAAAACAAATCTTGTTTTAAAATTAAACATGTTATTTAATTCCAACGCTTGTTGTTGCTCTCATTCTATCACAGCAGAAAATTCCAAAGCTGTTGAATTTCTTTTTTCTAAGAGCACCATCAAAATGTTTTATGGACTTGAGCAGATCAACATTACTGAGACCTTCACCTGTCTTTATTTTCAGATATTGTATGATAGACAGGTTACATGGACATGTCTTGGCTTATTCTGTATCTCGTTATTCTTTAGCTGCTAATTAAAGAAAAAAAAAGAAATAAGCAAGGGGGTCTGAATCTTAAATAGCAAGTCACTTAAAATTATAGCAAAAGCAGTTAATTAGCAGAAAAAACTGGCCATTAAGAAAATGGTTAGAATGAAGACCTACAGCCATTGTGGTCCTCCAGGATTGTAAGCAGATACCCCGGTACAGAAAATATCAGAATAAACAGATAATTAATTTTAACACTGGAATAAGCATGTGTAAATAATGAATTTTCTGAATTAAACAGACTCCCAAAGCTTACTATAGTTATTTGAGTAGGTTTAGTGGTTTTGCGTAGAATATTATACTTCCTGACCCCATTTAACTCTCATTATCTGATGCTTACTGGGTGTCAAGCATACACTATAGTGAATACTTTATTTGGTTGTAATTGTTCTGCTCCTCCTTTGTAAAGACACATACATTATCATGCATTAAATATCTTTCTTTAAGTATACAAATTTCTTTGGAAAAAACTGAATAATAATACATTTAACGATAAACACACTAGCTGTTGTACTTTAAATATTAACACATCAGCGGTTTCTAAAAACAATTGAAAGTGACCAATGTGTGTTGAGAAAGAAGAGTATGGAAAACATTTTGATTTGCAATAGCACAATAAGAAAGTCTGTTACTGTTTTATGTATCATGTAGTCTTTAGCTTCTTTTTCAGGTTTCAAGTAATTTTTGTCCCCAAGTATCCCTGCTTTTGTAATATACTGTAGATTAAACACATTTTTACAGTTTTAATTGGGTTGTATGACGTGCTTTATTATTAAACTGAGCTAATTTAAATTCTGTAGTGTTCTGTTTGTTGTAATTTCATCAGCTATAGAACTGAATTTTAATGTCTGATGACTGTTTCTATTTTTGACCAAGGCTAGATTTAATCTTTAAAGCAAGGGCAAAAACAGTCAAATAAAAGAAAGAAGGGGGGAAAAAGAAGAAGTTTGTGAACATAGAGTTTTTGGCTGTAAAAATCTGTGTTTTCTTTTTCTCTGTAAAAAGTTGTGACTAAATCTAGTTTACATATGAGTTTAAAGAAAATGTGGTTTCGTAACAAGTTACTTTTAGACAACTTGATAACAATCTCTTTGTGATGCGAGTGCCTCTTATTTTAATGCAGTCTTACTTTTAGTTATTTACCAGTTTCTGATATGAAAACTATTTTGATGTCAACAGGATAACTTCATTATTTTACAGTTAATAAAGGAAAAGACTAGTATTTAACTACAAAAAAGAACACTTTACTATTGAAGTTATTAAAAATAACTACAAGTGTTTGACACAGGCCTTCAGTCAATGTTATTTAGAAATCACTTAAATTATTTTTTCTTGCCATTTCTAAAGTACAAATAGGTTCTGAAAGCAAATATATGTTTTGCTTTAAGTTAAAACCTTTCTGGCAATTTGTGTTTAATTATTGCATGGACTGTTCTTTGGCATTCTTCATTCCCTTAAAATAATTAGCATTGCTTTTGAACAAGAATGAAAAAGCTTAGCTCTTAGGTTTCAGATAAATATTTACCATTCATAGGTTTAAAGAGCCATTATTGTCATTATTGTTTTGTTTAAATAATGTATGTAATTGTATCAAAAATATATTTTCTTTTTTGTTTTTATAATTGCATAACATGTTTTAGTTACGTAACACTTTCATACCAAATGTCTCAAGATAAATGCATTGATAACAGGCCATTGCAGTAGTGTGCCTCGTGTTTTTTTTTTTTTTCTCACATTGCTGAATGTGCATTTCCATTTTTTGGTTTATTTTAAGATTTTTTCAAGCTCTGTCTTTTTTGATAGATATATGAGGAGGCTACGTTTTCAAGCCTATCATGCAATTTCTTAGTGTTTTTCCTTTTGTGGTGTACGTGACATGCTTGAAAAACACATTTGTCAAAGTTGCAGGATGTTGTTGCCACCTATACTGCTATGCTAAGTCATTTTATTTAAAATATATAAATATGACGTCCATAGTGTAATATATTTATATTATCCACATAATCTAAACAGACAGAATGTAATTAAGAATCAATAATGCATGTACAAATATGCATACTTATTTATATATGCTGTGTGAGTGAAAAAAGCACAAATGTCAGTTGCATACTAGATGAACGTTAACTTCTACGCTACTGGTCAAATGTTTTAGAACACCTCAGTTTTTTCAGTTTTTATGGAATTCATGTAGTTTAATGTTTCATTAAATTAAGGCATAGAACAAATAAACAATGGCAAATAAAAAATAAGTCAAGGAATTATTAAGTATATAAGATTTTATTCACATTTTTGATCCGTCAAAGTAGCCACCTTTTGCTGATATAACAAGCCAAGCTGTGGTACCCCTTCTGATTCAGAATGCCAGGCACTCTGTGCAACTCACCAACTCTGCCTCTAGCAAAAGAACCCTAGACCATCACACTTCCTCCTTCATGTTTGACAGTTAATGTCACATACTAAGGAACCATCCTTTCACCAACTTGACGTTGTACAAACAACCCTGCGTGATGAGCAGAAGATTTCAAATTTTGATTCATTGGTCCATAAGACTTTCTTCCAGTCAGCAGTAGTCCACAGCTGGTATTTCAAGGCCCTATTTTGTCCTTTAAGAAATGGCTTTCTTACTGCCAATCACCCTGTCAAACCTGCAACACAGTCTCCTCTTCACAGTTTTTTTCAACCACTGTTAAGCTGTGCTTGAAGCTGCTGTGCTGTGAGGTGGCTTTCATGCAAGTTGGCGACCCTGACAAACTTGGGTTGTGACTTTGGGTCTGCCAGATCTCTTCCTATCAGAGTTTCTTCTAGTTTCCAATTGCCTTTGGATTGTGTAAGAAACCATATTCACTGACACTTTGATTTTTTGAAGTTTCGTTAGTTGAAAGGACTACATTTCTAAGGGTAATAATGCCCTGTCTCATTTCATTTGTTAATTGCCGTTTTCTTGCCATTATCACTGGAATTTACAACTTCCTACAGTATAATATTGTCCAAGTAGTACTTCAGAGGGTGTAGTAATGCAGTCTGTTCCAACTCTGCTTTAGATAGATAGATAGATAGATAGATAGATAGATAGATAGATAGATAGATAGATAGATAGATAGATAGATAGATAGATAGATAGATAGATAGATACTTTATTAATCCCAAGGGGAAATTCACATACTCCAGCAGCAGCATACTGATAAAGAAAATATTAAATTAAAGAGTGATAACAATGTAGGTATACAGACAGACAATAATGTTTATCCCCCCGGGTGGAATTGAAGAGTCTCATAGTGTGGGGTAGGAACAATCTCCTCAGTAGTCAGTGGAGCAGGAAAGTGACAGCAGTCTGTCGCTGAAGCTGCTCCTCTGTCTGGAGGTGATACTGTTTAGTGGATGCAGTGGCATTGATAGGAGCCTGCTGAGTGCCCGTCGCTCTGCCACAGATGTCAAACTGTCTAGCTCCGTGCCTACAATAGAGACTGCCTTCCTCACCAGTTTGTCCAGGCATGAGGCGTCCCTCTTCTTTATGCTGCCTCCCCAGCACACCACCGTGTAGAAGAGGGCGCTCGCCACAACCATCTGATAAAACATCTGCAGCATCTTATTGCAGACTAGCAAAATACCCGCGCTTCGCAGCGGAGAAGTAGTGTGTTAAAGAGGTTATGTAAACATATATATACATAAACATATATACTTATATATACATATCTACATATACACATATCTACATATATACATATATATATACATATACACATCCACATATATATACATATATCAATATATATATACACATACATATACACACATACATACATACACACACACACACACACATATATATATATATATATATATACACATACAGACACATATATATACATATACATATTTACATATCTACATATATATACACATATATACATAGCTACATACATACACATCTATCTATCTATCTATCTATCTATCTATCTATCTATCTATCTATCTATCTATCTATCTATCTATCTATATATATATATATATATATATATATATATATATATATATATATATACATCCCCGTGCTTTGCAGCGGTGAAGTACTGCTTTTAAATTTTTATTAAGAAGAAAACCTTTTTAAATTGAGTGAAAATATACTAATAACAATTTGTTAAGGATCTGTTTTTTTGTGAAACTGACTTCACACAGCCTCTCCGCTGTTTTATAAACGAACGTCATATAAGGTCTTCCTTTTTCGTTGCTTTGCCAACGGAAGCAGCCTTTTTATTTAATCCTGTTTTTACGATTGTTCTGTTTGTATATCACGTAGTCAGTTCAGCACTCCGGTTGTAATATGACCAAGCTGTGCAAGCACACTCTTGAGAATGCATCGTATAGTTGTACAGGAGAAAAGCAATCTTGCCTGAAATCAATGGCAACCTTTTGTAGGTCTATGAACTTAATTTAAACTTTAGGTTTACACGTTGCTTTCTTTCCGAAGTACCTGCACTCATGAATATGTCTGTATGCGTCAGTCGCACCGGCGAAGTTCTGCTTTTAAATTTTTATTAAGAAGAAAAGAAAACCTTTTAAAATTGAGGTAAAATATACCAATAACAGTTTGTTAAGGATCTGTTTTTTTTGTGAAGCTGCCTTCACTCGAGTGATCACTTCGAGCTTTAAGCCTCAGAAATCACCCCGTAAATGCACACGTTTAATTGCACATCTGTTAATATGTATGCTTACAAAGTATTAAAAGACACTCAACAATTACACAATATTAAAAGACACTCAACAATTAATGTCATTTACCTTCGTTCCCGCGTTTGACTCGTGCTGTAAATCTCTTCCTTGTTTTCACTTCACGTGATTACGTAAGAGGCGTAATACGTGATGACGCGATACGTGACTCCGCCTCCTCCATTACAGTATATGGACAAAAAACAGGTTCCAGTTATGACCATTACGCGTAGAATTTCGAAATGAAACCTGCCTAACTTTTGTAAGTAAGCTGTAAGGAATGAGCCTGCCAAATTTCAGCCTTCTACCTACACGGGAAGTTGGAGAATTAGTGATGAGTGAGTCAGTCAGTGAGTGAGTGAGTCAGTGAGGGCTTTGCCATTTATTAGTATAGATGTTGAAGGATGCCAACCTTCTAAGGAAGTATAGTCGGCTCTGTCCTGTCTTACACAGAGCATCAATATTGGCAGTCCAGTCCAATTTATCATCCAGCTGCACTACCAGGTATTTATAGGTCTGCACACAGTCACCTCTGATGATCACGGGGTCCATGAGGGGCCTGGGCCTCCTAAAATCCACCACCAGCTCCTTGTTTTTGCTGGTGTTCAGGTGTAGGTGGTTTGAGTCGTGTAATGAATGAATAGTACAAGTGCCTCTGGGTGTTGAGTTTGTAATTTAGCCACATCGGAATGGATGATGTCACCCACTATCTCCACGTCCGCCCGAGGAGAGATGTATACAATAACAACAATGACGTGTCCAAACTCTCTGGGCAAGTAATAGGGACGCAGACTTACGGCCAACAGTTCGATGTCCCTGCAGCAAGTGGGGATTTTAACGTTAACATGTCCAGAGTTGCACCACCTCGTATTGACATAGAGAGTGAGTCCTCCTCCTTTGTGCTTCCCGCAGGTACTTGTGTCTCTGTCCGCTGTAACTGTGCTAAACCCGAGTAGCTGCACGTTAGCATCTGGGATGTTAGTTGTTAGCCACGTTTCACTAAAACACAACAAACTGCATTCTCTGTAGGTCCTGACATTTTTCACCAGCACAGCCAGTTCGTCGATTTTATTTGGTAGTGAGTTCACATTTCCCAGGATCACAGAAGGCACTGAAGGTTTGTAGCACTACTTTCTCGCTAAACGCTTAGCTTTTATCTTAGCCCCAGCTCTGCTGCCACGATATGGCCTTCTTACCTCGTCAGGTAAATAGGGAACCACACCGGCGCAGGCATTTGTTCTCAGCGCTTGAAGTTGACTACTTGAATAGACGAGTCTCGGCATGTAAAAATCCATGGCCAAGTAGTAAAAGGTGTCCAGGGAACGAGTCCACATAAAAAAAAGTGGTAGGAGTTAACAGTGAAATAGAGAAAAAGGTAGAAAAATAAACTCATACACGGAGCTGCTGGAATAGCTGCCACTTGCGGCGGCACCTGAGTCATTAAGACAGTCAGACAGTTTTGAAGTAATCAACAAAGGTTGGGACACTTGTACAAATTGTTTGCTTCAAATTGCAAGGCTTAGGGCTCATTTAAACTTCACGCTCAGAACGCGTACGCGCCTGCATCATGGCCGCCACGCGTTCTGAGCTTTCATTTGATGCGTCCTCTGAACAGGTCCTCAGAAATTAACGCGACGCGTGCGTGAATTGCAGTACCAGCAAAAAGTCTGGGGGCGCAGTGTGCTAAAAGTTGGAATGTGACGTCATAGTCTCTGTTTACTATCTACATGTAACAGAAAGCCGCTTTGCGGATCCTACGAGATCGGTGTGCGCGCTTCGATATTTGATAAATGGTTCGATGTGGTAAAGCAAAATGCCAACATACAGATGTACAGTAATCCCTCCTCCATCGCGGGGGTTGCGTTCCAGAGCCACCCGCGAAATAAGAAAATCCGCGAAGTAGAAACCATATGTTTATATGGTTATTTTTATATTGTCATGCTTGGGTCACAGATTTGCGCAGAAACACAGGAGGTTGTAGAGAGACAGGAACGTTATTCAAACACTGCAAACAAACATTTGTCTCTTTTTCAAAAGTTTAAACTGTGCTCCATGACAAGACAGAGATGACAGTTCTGTCTCACAATTAAAAGAATGCAAACGTATCTTCCTCTTCAAAGGAGTGCGCGTCAGGAGCACAGACTGTCAGAAAGACAGAGGAAAGCAAACAAATCAATAGGGCTGTTTGGCTTTTAAGTATGCGAAGCACCGCCGGTACAAAGCTGTTGAAGGCGGCAGCTCACACCCCCTCCGTCAGGAGCAGGGAGAGAGAGAGAGAGAGAGAGAGACACACAGAGAAAAACAAACAGTCAAAAATCAATACGTGCCCTTCGAGCTTTTAAGTATGCGAAGCACCGTGCAGCATGTCGCTTCAGGAAGCAGCTGCACAGAAGATAGCAACGTGAAGATAATCTTTCAGCATTTTTAGACGAGCGTCCGTATCGTCTAGGTGTGCGAACAGCCCCCCTGCTCACACCCCCTACGTCAGGATCAGAGAAAGTCAGCGCAAGAGAGAGAGAGAGAAAAGTAAGATGGGTAGCTTCTCAGCCATCTGCCAATAGCGTCCCTTGTATGAAATCAACTGGGCAAACCAACTGAGGAAGCATGTACCAGAAATTAAAAGACCCATTGTCCTCAGAAATCCGCGAACCAGCAAAAACTCCGCGATATATATTTAAATATGCTTACATATAAAATCCGCGATAGAGTGAAGCCGCGAAAGGCGAAGCGCGATATAGCGAGGGATCACTGTATTCATGGTGCTTTTATATTCAAGCGTCGCAAATTCCCGATCGTAATGACACAATACGTTTTAAAATTCTCACATACCGTCTTCTGTGCTATGTTTTTTTCTAGGGCTTCTTCTGCTCCTGACAGCAGCTAATCACCAGCAATAGATCGCCACACTGAGCACATTAAATGTATGATATTCCAACTCTCTGCACATTTAGAATCCTTAGATTTATACTTGATATCACTTTCATGATGAAAAGTATTAAAGTATGTATATTACAATTTACAGATAAATCGTTAATTTCGTTTAAATAATGAATACTGTTAATAATTATACATATGGGGGTGACACGGTGGTGGAGCGTTAGCACTGCTGTCTTGTAGGGAGTCATGTCGCTGATATTCCCTGCCTGGAGTTTACACGTTTTCCTGCTGGGTTTCCTCAGTGTGCTCCAGTTTCCTTCCAAAGATATGCAGGGGATTTGGTGCCGCTAAAATGACGCTAGTGTATGTCTGTGCTTATTTTCTCCTTGCGATGAGCCGAGGCATCATCTAGGGATTGTTTCTCACTTGTGCCCAATGCTTGCTGGAATTGACACATCCTTGGATTTAATCAATAAACATCTTTTTCAGAGATATTGCGGTAATGTGTCATCGGAATTTAATGGGTGTTCTAGGCAATTTAACACAGAGAGGCCGAACATGTTCTCACCGTGATAATATCTCGAACTGCCACCTGGCGGATTCCTCCAGATTTACGTAAAGTATGCGAGCAAGTATAAACACTTCAACGCTTGCGTAGCAGGAGCGTCCGCTGCAGCATGCGTTGCTTCGCGTGAAGTATAACTCCGGCCTTAATTAACTGTAATTGCTGCAGAACATCTGTAGGTTATAACCTATTAGGTGTTCCCTGACGTAGGCCCGTTTTTTAATATTCTGAAATTTCCTTTTATTTCATTTTTTCTAACCTAAACTTTAAATTTAAACCTTTGGCAGTTTACTGCTTACCTTTTCACCATTTTAGGTCATTTATTGCATTTCAGCTGATAAAATTTGAAGAAAAACTGAGGTGTTCTAAAACTTTTGACCAGTAGTGTATTTAGTAGTAGGATGTGAAGCAATGATCTTTGTCTGTATGTTTTTCTTTTCATTATTGTGCTGTGCTCATTAGAAAGCAAAGAAAATAATATTTTTACCAATTTTCATTGAATTATGGTTTTTATGATAAAGCCTGTGTCATTTTTGGTTCTCTGTTTTTCCTCACTAGAGAATGTAAAAAACTTGTGTTTGAACAACTGTAAAATACAGTGGCTTCTGCTGTACATATTAAACTTTATTTTATTGATATCCTCTTTTCTTCAACATCAGTTTATGCCAGGTCTTGCAATACTTATAAAGCAGCATGGTGTTATCTCGGAAACACTGGACCACAATTTTATTGGTTTATTTCCTGCCAAGTCCCTGTGTGACCCTTAGAAAGTCACTTAACCTTCTAGTACAACAGTTTTAAAAAATGTATTCTTAACTTGTTGAGGGCTTTAACAATGGGAAGGCATTCTTTAAATACAATGTATTAGTATTAAACACCTGACTATCTATTGTGCTGTAAAGTGAATAGAAGTAAGGTTGAAATGTGTGTTGATTGACATATTTAAATAGTCTTCAAAATTGTATTTGAAAAGTCAAAGGATGTGTAAGAAGGAAGAAGAAATCATTTTCACAGATGTCTGAGCCTTGTTAACAGTGAACAGTTCTTTTATTTCCTTATTCTCCAAATATCAATGATCCTTTTTCAAAATTCTAATTAACATCCAAGTATTCTTAAATGACTGCTTAAATCAACATTAAATAATGCAAAAGTGTAACTCAGCAGTTCAATCTCTACTTAATAATTGTTTAACTGGGGTACATGATAGCCATTAACTTTGTTTAGATTGTTACCATCACCTTCTTGTCTGGGAATCAGGAAGCTTAACTTTGTGTTCATATTCAGATCTCAGCTAACATTAATTCTGATCTTTGCTCCTAATTTTGGTACTTTCTTGCTCATTCACTCCTTTGTTTCCCTATCCTGATCACAGGTTTCTGAAAACCATAAAGATGCATTTGTTGCTTATATTAGTGCGCATTTTCGTGACATTTGGTAAAGAGCAACATTTACTGGCACCTAGAAATTAGATGAAAGCTGAAGTTACTGGCAGCTCTCTTTTTTTTGACTAATGTTTGGTCCTTTGTAACAGCTTGAAACCTTGAGTCACTGTGAAACTGATTTTCCCCATTCTTCACCTTTTGTGGTGAGACCGGGGTGGGTTGAGGTTAACACAAAGTTTTTCCCTCTTTTGTACATTTCACACATTTAGTTTTTTTCTCTCTCATTTTTCTTTCATTAAATAATCTTAATTATATTAATGTATTTTTAGACTACTCTTGTCAGTAGTCATATAATTCCGTGTATGTTTAATATTAGGTTTGGTATCCTTTTGGTTTGTGTTTTCATATGCTGTACATTGTAGGATTTATCTTTTTTGTTGAGTTCTATAATATTTCAGTGGCTTAATTTTTATTTGTATTATTATCTTTAGGTAAAAGTGTGCAAATGCACATTCAAATTATGTCTTGCATGGTGTACATGAGCACGGACACTATGTATTCATAATATCATAGAGTCACATAGAGTTATCATTACCAGTTGTTCTAAAACCTTCCACAGGAATGTTGGAATCAACTGGAGTTCCTCAAGGGAACGCACATGAATGCTGAATGAAACCTCTCACACCCAGTAATATACGTCAGCCTAGAGGTACGCTGAAGAACCCAGGCTTGTCAGAAAGCCTTGGTAGCTGACATGTTGGGGTATCAGTTTTAAATGCGATAATTACAATTGATTGCAAATTTTTTTAAAAAAGTCAGAGTTTATGTTAATCTTCATAATAATATTGCTTGGAGTAGGGTCATGGGATGCATTAAACGTTTAACATTTAAAGAGCTGAATACAAATAAATGGGTGTGAATTTGTTCTGCCAAAGTGTTTTTGGCTTCTGTCCTTTTGGGCTTTTATAGATTTCTAAGTAAGTATGTACAGTAATATAAAGAAATAGAAAGATAAATTAATCAAACAAACATACTGGTGCATTTACTAATAAATTCAGTAATAAAAACAATAATGAATTTTAATCATTCTTAATGGTTTGTCATTTTTTTTATTTCTTAAACAGCCATATACTGTACCATTTAAACTACTTGATGATTTTTCAGTGCTGCAGTATGTTATTCCAAAACTACCGGTAAAAGGCTTTTTTGCTGCTTTGATTAAATTTTATATTATTCTTTCTCATATTTTGATAAAATATTGTTTGCAAATAAATAAAAATTGTTTGTGATACGGTATAATGCTTAAAATGAAAACTTTTTTACCAGAAAATTTCAGTTGAGCAAATAAACTCACTCATGATGTTTAGTAATATTTCAAAATCTAAGGTTCCAAGAAATTATTTTTTTAAAGGTTTGTGTGCAAGTGACTTTGGCTTATTTTGTTCCAGTTTATATTGAACAGTGATACCTATTTGACCAGCACAGGTAAATTCTATGTTGGTCATAGTTTGTCATGTAATCTGTGTGTGTATGATTCATTCATGTTTATATCCTTAGCCCTGCTTCAGTTCTGTGATTTGTTCCCCTGTATTACTAATTAATTTACTGAAAATCTTACTGTTGGCTTATTTGACAATATCATATGGGTATTTGTGAGTGTAACATGCAATTAACTGGTACTGGATTGTTTGCTGCATTGAAATTTCAGAAGTAAATGAATAAATAAATGGATGCATTCTCCAATATTCCTTCTTTCATTCCAATAATTGAGACACTATTGTAGAAGAAAACAAACTAATCTGTCCTTTTCATGTGTGTCATCATTCTGACATTACACGATAGTTAAATGTAGCTTAAATCATCATGAGACAAACTGGACCTGTGCCATCAGATCACTATCATTTACTAGCAAAAATAACCCTAAGGCCTAACTTCCCTGACCTGGTTGTGTTTGGTCCCTACTCCATTTGTCCATTCCCGCTTGTCTGGGCTTTCACCTAAAGTAAATTTGACAAGGGTAGAACTAAAATGAGCGCCGAGCATACCTCCATGGATCACTCGGGTACATAAACAACTCTGCCATGGTCAGAGTCATTGACAGTACCACTTGAAAAAAGGAAAGACTCTGTGACTAGTGAGAGTATGCTGGAAACACTTGGATATCTCCTTTTAAGCTGGGCGTAATGCTCATTTTTAGAAGAGCTTTTTCAGAATCTTAGGGGTGGCTTAGAATAAGAAATCTGAGTGGACACAGTTTATGATCTCATTAATGAATGGGACCTCAAAGAGCTGCGACTGAAACATGGCTGATGCCTGTTACCCAGGTACCTGGTGTTGGATGTCAACAATGACAGATACTGTCACAAAAGTGGCCTTCTGTAAAATATGACTGGAAAGGTTGGGGCTAACCAACAATGCAGAGCTGCACTGCAGTTGGAATCAAAGGGTCTTGTGTCGGAGTAGTACAGCAGAGAAAACGTGCCAGGCAGAATGTTATCCAAGTAGGCCTTAGGAACAGTGAAACAATGTTTATTTTGACTGGGGATATTGAAGAGAGGTTCAAAAACACTTGAAAAACTTCTAAAATCAGTGGAGAAGTCCTTTATAGAGAGAGCAGGTACTGAAATATTGGACAACATTGATGCAATCATGTCTGCAACTGTGGTTGAGCTTACAGCGGTGCTCAGCAAATGCAGCCAAGAGTAAATAATGATTGTGATTCAGCCATAAACCCTGAAAACATTATTTATGTACGAACTGTTTGGTTGTCAGGCAGGGGACAGTACATTCAGACTGACAAATTCCAGTAGTGATATACATTTTTTAAAATGGAGGCAAATAGATGTATTCCAGTTACTGAGCAGTTACATTTCATGGCCTTTCCAGGAGATTGTTTGTTGTTGTACTAGATTAGAGACGATTATTAAGTTTTGTATCTAGGAAGTACAATGTGGATCTCATTCTGAATGTGTAACAGTGGACTAACTTATTGTCTTTGAATAAATACTGGAGTGGCCATTTGTCTACCTACTGGGCTGCAACTAAGAACTATTTTGCTATTCCCTTAGTTGGTCAGTTATAATTTCGATTAATCAAGGATTTAAAAAATGTCTTTTCTTTACAGCAGTGCATCAGATACCACTCGGTGCTGTCATCAAATGGAATACACCGCAAAAGAGTTTACTCTGCACTGTCATGTTGGACTCCGATTTAGAGCTGCAAGAGTGAGAGGGGGATCACCACTAAATAGACATGTCTCCTATTCAGGAGCTTCCATGTCACAGTTTTGCTCCCATACTGAGTGAAGTCATTTTTACAGATCTTGCAAATCACGGATATCTTACTAGATGTGAAGCTGAAATACATCCAAACATTTAAGTTATTTGCTCTATCGCTCCAAACCATATTTATGTCCTTCATCTCTGCCATATCTTCTGATCAACAAAATGATGTACTTAGTACATAACAAAGCAACTAACTGATGATGAAAGTAATTGTTAATGAATTCTACTATCAGTTATATTCCATAGCAATTAGCTGTTGCAGCCCTATTACCTACACAGGTGTTGTAGACGTGGAAGTGGTTTATGTCATTCTCGTGGCTAAACTTGTGCAAATTGTCAACTTCATAGGAATTTAGTAGGAGCTAAATATTCACAAGTTAACAGGGTGGTTTTTGCAGTCACAGTGTACCCGAATCTCAAAGACTCAATCATAATAAAAAAAAAAACTGTGAACAGAAGATAGATGTAAACTGCCTGCTGCTTATACGGTATCAGAACATAACAGTTTCTTCTTTGTTATAATGGAGAACAAGTGCTTATTCCAGAATACAGCATGTCCAATTGCCAGACACTTTTCAGACAGCTAATCCATTCTGAAAACTGGTTAGGTATTTGTAGATTTATCTATGTACATCCTCACCCATGTCTCTTAGTTTCCTTCACTTGTATCCTGTACAGTACATCGAACATGAAGTCATCAGTACATTTTACACAGTTGACCCAGCACTATGTTATGTTCACACATTGGTAGATTCTGGAATTCTGTCATGTCTTGCTCTCGGGAAGTTGCAGGAATGATTTCCCCCCCCCCCCCCCCCCCCCAAGCGTTTTTGCTGCAGCTTTATTCTCACGTGCTCTTAAAGGTTAATATACCAATACATTTCTGGGATACTTTGCGTATGTAAAAGGTGGTACTGTTAAATTAATTTGCTTAACATGAAGTGAACAAAATTGTCAGAATGTCAGATTTTATTATTCAGTGCCCAGTACATTTTTTGGCACACATGTATGGCTGTTTTAAGCTGTATGACTACACTACTGCATATTTATTTTCCAACTATAAAATTAAATTATGTAATAAAAAAATGAATATCCAAACCTTTGATCTTGATCTAATCATGTCAATGAGTGATGTCTCTTTTATCTTCCTCCCACTGACATTGTCGCTCCAAAATGTGTAAGAAGAAACCCCATCACTAGCCCTGTCACCAAATGAAAAGGTGCAATACGTCCAACTCTACACATTGCTTCCCTTATGCATTTCTGAGTTGTTTTATATGCACAAAGAAAAAAAAAAAAAAAAATATATATATATATATATATATATATATATATATATATATATATATATATATATATACACACACGACCTGTACTTAGAGAGAAATGTAGATCTATCATGCTTGCTGTCTGTTGGTTTACTTATCCTGGATTTTCACTTTTCTTACACTTTGCTAACATGCTTTAATATTTAGAAAGATTCTGTAAGATCTTTACTTTGTGGATCTTAAATACTGTACTCCTAGAAGTCTAAGATGGCTTTGATTTTAGTATTCACATTTGATTTAAGAAAATGTATTTGAAAGAAAACGGCACAAAAAATGTCTACATTTTAATATAATACTTATTAATCAATAAATACAAAACTTTTCAGTTCATTCTAATTTTATTTTAAATCCCCTCTATTTTGACAGGTTCACTGTTACCAGACTTGTCGGAGTGGACTTTTGAATCAGGGAGGTCTGGAGCAGAATTTTCCCATAAAATATCATCTGTGCCATTTGGTGATTCTATAATATAGCAAGTCTTGGATAACCAAAAGCAGGACTACAAAAATAAATATTTTTATATTAAATATCTACTGATACACTGTTGCATTATAGTTTACCTGCTATTCCTAAGGTTTTATGTTTTGGAGTTTGGCACGTTAACTTATACCATAACATTTACGATGTGATTGAGAGGGGCTTTATTGTCCAAAGTAAGGTGGGCTTGAGAAAATAGATGTCAGTTCTTCAGTGACTTCCATATTCTGCCATTCTACAAAACTTAACACAGCCATCAGACAAAAGTGTAACATGAAAATGAAAGCAGTGCCTCTTTAGAACAGGAAATAATATAGAAACAATAAAGAACGATATTGTCCCATATTCACATAAAGGAACAAAAAGCTGACCATTAGTTGCCTATACCTTTGCTTTTGTAGTTTTATGAAATTCACTCAAAGAACAGCAGTATGATTTTTACTGGTACAAAAAGGAAACAAACTGAGGTTTCAAATCAGTAATGGCAATGTCCTTTTGTCAACATAATAAAAATGTATTAAAAGTTATATTGCAGTTAGGCTAGGGTGAGCCTTTAGGTTTCACAATAAAATGCAGCCATCACTTAATGATAATATGGGTCCTACTGCATTAACTAACATTTGTATAGTCATTTCTCTGGATAGTGTTGGAAGTCCATATTAATTATAATTATTTACAGTTACATGCCATAAAAGATATAGATGAAATAAAACCCACACAAGAGAAGATAGATCAAGTTTTGAAATTTAAATTTTTACGTTGGCTGCCGCCATCACTCATCAGTGAAAGAAACCATTTCAGTGTTAGTTGCAGATGTTCTCCACAAGGAGAGAAGCAGAAACATTATTTCCTGAGCCTTGAGTCGCATGTTTTTAAATTGCAACTTATGCCTACAGCGCTTCTAAATGCCACTCTGGATGTTATGCACAGTGAATAAGAGGCACTGGCCATATTTCCCTATTTGTCATTGTAGACAAACTGTGCATCTATCTATACTCATGATAAGAGGGACAAGTACATGTGTGCCATAGATTCTGCTACCTTAGCTATGATCTGTTTTTGCTCTTCAAAACTTAGGCAATGGGATGCTGTCCACACCTGCATATATTTAAAATGAATTTATCAAATTGCATTAGAGTAAAGATTGTAAAAGGACAAGTTTTTTATAATAAAAGGCGTGTCTGCTTGACTGTAAAACGTGTTACACCATCCTTAATTAACAACCTTTGTTTTTCGTTTGGGACAAACAGCGATGTGACTTCTGGCCCCACAACTCTGTCCCCAATACCTGCCACCCCAGGACCTATATTAAAAGAGATTTAACCAGAAGTCAGCTGTCATTGGTGACGCTACATTTGGTAGACATAAGAATGAACCGTTGGTCTTATCCTCTGGGTCGATTTTCATTGTTAGGGTGCAGCCAAATGCCACAAAATGGCTGACAGTGTTTTTGGTTGTCTTTCATAGTGTTGGTATTAAACAAAATGGGTACAAGACCGGGATAACTAAAAAGAGAATACAAATACACAAACAATACAAGCAAAGCAAGAACCCTAGTGTCTTCCTGGGTCTATGTGTGCAGGTTTTGGACCTAATGCTCCAGGAGGATGCCTGACCCGCTTCCCTGCCTTTCCAGTCCCATAGTTTAGTGCCTAATGTACCTCCTCATAGCTCTCTTTCACATGTTTTCCTTTCTTCCTCTTTCCAGTCAGAACTTGTCCAGCTCATGTCCTGCCTCTATTGGGCAACTAGCAGGAAGTGGCCTTTTTACCCACCCCAGAGTTATCTTGCAGGCAATCTTGGATGTAACTTCCAGGGTCAGAAACCTATGGTAACATATCAATTTAAGGGGGTCAGGTACCCCACAATCATAAAGTTTCTTATGATTCATTCATTTAATATTGGATTTTTTTTCCCACTTCCAAACTTGTTTTATCTCACTTTCCTACTTTGTTGCTTCATGTGAATTTCCATTAAAATTTTGGTTGCTGTTGATTTGCTACTGTATAAAAACAATTGAAGATAAACATCATGTTTTGTGAAAATAAACAGAAAATATAACCTCATTAAAAGTGTGTTGCATTGTTCCTGATACAGTTCAGCCATAAAAATGCTATTTCTGGTTGACGAGGATATTTTTTCTTATTTTAGGTTGTTGACTGAACTGAAAGGTCAGCATAATGTCACAACATGGCTCATTCAGGTAGCATTTTTTTCTTTAAACTGGCACACTGGGAGCTCCCACTTTGAAGGGTAGTCACAAAAAAGTTACAACTGGGAAACTTGTATTTCTTTTCTGTTCTGTAGCACATGAATGCAGAGATAGATAGATAGATAGATAGATAGATAGATAGATAGATAGATAGATAGATAGATAGATAGATAGATAGATAGATAGATAGATAGATACTTTATTAATCCCAAGGGGAAATTCACATACTGTACTCCAGCAGCAGCATTCTGATACAAAAAAAACAATATTAAATTAAAGATTGATAATAATGTAGGTAAAAACAGACAATAACTTTGTATGATGTTAACATTTTCCCCGCCCCCGGGTGGAATTGAAGAGTCGCATAATTTGGGGGAGAAATCTACCTGAGCAACATTCTGAGTAAGAGTGTCCCCTCCAGGAACTCTGTGCTTCCACCTGTCAGCTTGGTGGTCTTGTTCTACCCACCAGAACATCCCCTGTAGTCTTTAGCTTTCTGTGCTTCCTTGAAGGGCAGTCATTAAATAAAATGGCTCTTTTTTCAGTGGCATAACCATGGGCTTAGTATATGTGTATGTTTTTGTAATTTTTTACTGTATCTTTGCTCAAAAACATCTTCCAATCTGAAATGCATCAAAGATTGTTCCAAATAGTGCAATGTTTAGAAAACTAATGATAAAGATCACATTTTGTAAGCTTTTTTCACTGGAAAAAAAACAATTAGACAAGCGCTTCCACTTCACTTACTTGAAGCCTGGAAGATCAACGAGAGAATGTGTTTACAGTGTTGCTGCTTTCAGTACTCTTTTTTTCTGTTTTTCTTGTCACTGCTGCAACAAAATAAGAAGTAAAAGAGTTTTTAGTGATCTAGTAACTTCTTTTAATGTTTGGCTGTAGAACTGGCAGTCTCAGTCTGATCAAAGGTGAAGTCATTAAACTAGATGTCTTCTGCCTTTAAAACTCCACTTTTAATATTGACTGAATGTCATTTAATGTGAGTCTTTGCTCAGTGGATTGGTATGAACACCACCTTTTCATTACAAAAGTATACATGATATTTTATTATATAATAGGATAATCTGAAAACTCCTACCATTTGCAAGTCTATTTTTATTACAGACCGTGATTTACTGGCATCTTAGGATTCAGAGACTCTAGTAAGACTGTACATGGAGCTATATCTGCAAAAGTATGGTATAATAAATAATAGATATTATTTTAAAAATAGCTGAAATTACATTCATGTTTTTGAGTCTAGGTTAAATGCAGTAACTTAGATTAAAATAGTGAGCAAGTAGTAACCCTAAATGTGATTCTATACATTTTGACGGGTTTGGTCTAAAGAAGTGCAGCCAACCACATCTTGATTTGGATTCTCTGCCTTCATCAAATTTGCCATTTCTGCTAGACTGGGGTAGTCGGCTTTCGTCCCAGAGAACCATAGCGTCTTTGTTTTGAATCAAATTGCTTGCTTAATTATTTTTTGCCTATATAATAAAACACTGTTTTATGTTCATCATTTGCGAATACAGAAGTGCATTTACTGTGTAGCCTGTTTGTTTTATATTAATTGAAACAGATGTTAAAATGTGGGGAATACGCAATGACAAAACATTGTGATTTCAATATGTGATTTTCTTCTACAGTTGGGGCTATTAATAATAAAGCTGTATTTTACAAACATTTTAAATAAAACATTCCTGCAAATTACGTATTCGTAATAAAGTTCTGAAAACTAAAACATATAGTCTCCTTGTGTTATGCAGGTTTCTCGAAGCACATATATAAAGAGCATTTTAACTGTACCATAAACCAGTACATGGGAGAGAAACTAAATCAGGGGATCAGTAAAAGGCAACATGCCAACCACTCATTAAGAGGCCAGTCATGGTGAAAGACCTTCAGGCACTTTGGCCCACTGAGACTGGGCTAAAGGACCAGTTAGGCCTGGATACTTGGTTCATATATTGGTCCCAGCCCTCCACTTTCTCAACACAGTGAAACATATTTAGGATTCTTTTGATCGTGGTGTTTTAATGGTATAGAAAAACCCACATTATTTCTCTTGGCAGCTGCTATTTCTGTATTTGCTTCATTCAAATCTGCCATGCTTAAATTTGACAAGAACTCCTACAGTGAATCAAATTCAGTTCATATTTAGTTGTTTTATTTCCTGATTTGAGATTAGAACATTTCAAGTTCAAGTGTATTATCACATGTACAAAGTACAGTGAAATGCTTATATAAATATCTGATCAACATGCATGAACATTTGAAAGATTCTTAATATTTCTGGGTGGCTTTAAGTTTACCGTATGTTGCTCTCTAGCATATTCCGGTTTGCACAGTAAAATGCCCTGTGATAGCACTCCTCACTAGCTGACTGATTGTTTTGGGCCTAATAGGCCTGATGCCATTTGTATTTGGTGTCTCATTATGTAAGACGTTATAAAATAAATGTGAAACACATTTGGAGAGTAGAACACTGTTTATTCTGTTCAGTTCACTTTTGACCTACATTTGCAAGTAAACGTAACAGTGGTAACATGAAGCATATAAACAACATCAATTTCACTATTCTTCATTTGTCACATGTAAATGGGTCTTAATAGCAATCCAGAGTTTTCAGACATGGCATAGTTTAATTAACCATTGTCTTTAAGTGTATACATTCAGACTAGCCATAGACTGTGCAGACTGTCACATGGGTTTCTGTTTATATATAATGGGGGGGGGGGGGGTGGACGGCCTCGTGGTAGCCCTTTGCACCCAGAATTACACACAGATTGCAAAAGTTTGAAACAAAAAAAAAACTACAGGAAGGGGCAAACACTGGCAGGACACAACCCACAAACAAAGGTAAAACAATAAAGAACCAACTCCTTTACTGGGCCTGATTAACCAGGTCTTGTGTCCATGCCTATTAGGTGGGGTGCTCCATCCACTTACCCACTAGTTCCACACCAAGAAGTACTCCCTTTAACTTTCATCTCCCTCGCTCTTTCTCTTTCTCAGACTTGGTTGTCTTTGCCTCCCGCTAGTTGAGTGTGTGTTCTTCTCTTCTGTCTCTGAGCTAAAATGGCATCTCTTAACTTTATACTCCTATCAGCTTTTTCCTGGGGTCAGACAAGTTCCAGAATCACTGCCAGGGTCTTGTTCCTGACAACTTTTTGCTAGTCTGGCACCATTTGCAAATAGTTATTTCTTTACTGTGCATATAGTTCTTCATTGCACAGTTCTCACAAGACACTTTTGATTGGATAATTTCATTTTTGAGAGAGACTTTCAGCAATGGGGGCGTCACGGTGGGGCAGTGGTAGTACTGCTGCCTCACAGTAAGGAGGCCTGGGTTCACTTCCCGGGTCCTTCCTGCATGAAGTTTGCATGTTCTCCCTGTATCTGCATGGGTTTCCTCCGGGTGCTCCAGTTTTCTCCCACAGTCCAAAGACATGCAGGTTTGGTGCACTGGCCATCCTAAATTGTCCCTAGTGTGTGCTTGGTGTGTGTGCCCTGCGGTGGGCTGGCGCCCTGCCTGGGATTTGTTCCTGCCCTGTGCTGGCTGGGATTGGCTCCAGCAGAGCCCCATGACCCTGTGTTAGGATATAGCGGGTTGGATAATTGACTGACTGACTTTCAGCAATGGTGAGGCAGAGCAAATCTGGGAAAAACCAAGTGTGCCAGACAAAAGACGTTACCTGCATGTAATTTCACTTTATGAGAAGAGCATCTCCTATTAACTTCCATGCACTCTGGTCACATTTTTACATACAATCAATAAAAGATAATCTACTCATATGCTAACTATTCCATCAGTCACATACTATCTCATCTTTCCTATTCAAAAATGACTGAACTGCGATTTGTATTCAAATTTTACATTTGCCTGTCAAAGAATACAGTGTTGGATAGCTAATCTTACCAGTTATACCTTGATTTTTGCTTTTGTCCCAATGCTGTAATTCAGTCTTCATCTTTGACAGTGCAAATCAAAATGAAGATCACACCCATTGAATTCTCTGTAGGCATTCAGATAAACTGACCACCAGAGCAGTTCAAGGATGTACTGTATTTGCCACATGAATATAAAGGCAACACTAAGCATAAAAAGCTATCTGTGGAAAACTTACAAATAATGTAATAGAGCATAAATTCTAAAGACTTCAGAAGTGTTTTAACACTTCTCTGAGCTATCTGGGGTAAAGGAGTATTTTGTCCTTAATAATTCATATGTTTTTATGTGCCACAAATTATATTCTGTACTAAAACTTTCTAAGCCACAAGAAAATAATTATTTTCATGTGCTTCGTCTTCCCACTTTTTAAGACACAGCTTTTATCATTCAATAGTGCTGTACAAATGAACAGTCTGTTCCTGTAGATATCAACATGGCATTTCCTAAGAGATCCCATACACACTCGACACAAGTGGCAGCTCTTTCTGTTATTCCTTTTGATGTTTTCTATCCTTTCAAACTTGTTTGTGCCCTGCTGTAGTTCATGATAAATCATAGATAGCCGCACAAGTGACTTTTTTCTGCTCGCTTTTCAGAATTTCATTGAACGTCAGAGGAGGTTTGAGTACTTGAAGGAAGGATATGAATGCAAATTCTGTATTCAAACCCAGGACACTGAGCTTGTGCAGAAGCTTCTGTTTTAGTCTTGCCTAGATGATTCGTCCAACTGTGTGATAATTTAGAAAAGCAGGGCATAGCCACAAAACCCCCTTGCGTTTACCAAGAAAAGTACCTTAGTATTGCAGTTTTATCTGGGTTTAGTTTAATAAATATTATTATACAATGAATATTCCATCAAATTTATAAATTCTCCAGTTTCCATCTATATGTATATGATGCAAAGTTGACAATCTCACTGACTCACTCACGCATCAACAAAAACACTGTTTCCCATTTAGTTAATTTGGCAGGATGGTACGTTCATGGCACTAGGTATATGCTAAGAAAGGAGATTTTGATTTGTCCGTATTTACAATAGAAAAATGAAATACACCAAAATCTCAAAAATGCTTTGACAAATTTGACTGAAATTTGGTGATGTTAGAGAAAAAAGAAAATTATTTTTTATTTGTCAATATTTATTAATATCTTATGTGCACTTCACTGTGCTGAGAATATGCTTTAGGCAAATGATGGACAGAGCAAATGTGATTGAGATGCCAGGTAAAGAGCACCGCTGTGGTGGATGGACTGTTGAAGAAGGGCGAGGCCAAGAAATGAAAATGAGCCGAGATTACGGCGTGAAATGAAAAGTGAAAGTTTGGCAAAACGCACAGAAGATGTAAAGTTCAGAGGTTATGAAGCGCTGATTTTGCTCTTGACTGCCGGCACTCATCTAGGTTATCCATTTTGCTCTGTCGACCTCCAGCCCTCAGTCACAGCACTGAAAATTGAACCACTTTTCAATTGTGGCACTTAAAACGCTAAGGGAGAAGCACAAATTCCAACTGAGAAACATCAGGCTGAACTAGTGGTGATTGAATTCCTAATGAGGAAATTCTCCTCAGTCTTCAAGTTAATACATGAGTGTAACCCATGGGGTATCAGCACTTATATATATTTACTTAAAGCACTGCTTTGTATACACATTTACATCTTGAGGCTTTACATGGGAACTAGTACAACTAAGAAAAAACACAAAATAACACAGAAACAAAGGAAGTTGTAGACATCTAATAATAATGATGATGATGATGTCTACTCAGATTTTGTATATTTCCTACTGATTACCCATTTTAATTCAAAAGAATACATTTTCCTGAAAAACTGTGCGTTGCAATGACCATTGCCAAAACTGAGTCACTAAGAAAAGCAGAAAAAAGCAAGAATTGATCAAGTGCAGGAATGTTTTACTCATTGACAATTGTGTACAGCATGTTAAAAAAAGAAAGCAGCGTCAGTGCCCTAATAATATTACAATTATTACCTAATATGTGACTGAGTCTTTACCCAAAACAACTTACAACATATGAGATGAAATTGGTTACATTTCTTTTGTTTTTTTTTTAATGTAGCACAGGCAGGTGAAGTGACTTGCTCATGATGTGTCAGTAACACGACTTGAACCTCCGTCCAAAGCCTTAACAACTACACCACACTGCCTGCCACCAGCCTGTAAATCTACAAATATGTATGTAGAAAAGCACTTTGTTAGTTACGTAGCACTTCTGATACACCCGATTAACTGACCGCACTGTAACTGACGCCCATTGTCTTGTGAAATTTCATCGGTGAAGCTGGGCAACACAGCCGCTTTATGAATTTTTTGTTAATTTATTTATATGTTACACCATTTACATGTTAAAATTATGCCAAGTTGTTTTAATGTATGTTAACTTAAAATGTTCAAATCATGTGTGTCTGAACATTGGGGTTTATGACAGGTCCTCAGCACCGTAAATGTTTTGTTTTTTCTATTTTTCCTGATTTTTATGCAGACTGTAGTCAAAAGTATAACATGACATACATTTTAAAAATATTTAGTGCATTATACCAAATTCATATTTTAAGTACTTATTTTTCTCAGGTAGGTCTTTTTTAAAACCATATTTTAGAAACTGAAAATGCAACCATTGCTTTCTTTGTTTAGCTGTTGATTTCCTTTGATCAATTTGAATTACTAATTGAAATTGTTTGTCCTAAAGATTTAGGCCACAACTTGTGCTTTTCCTATAACATTTGTCATTCATCCCAACTGCTCTCTCTCACTCTCTCCAGTAGAAAATCAGATTACCATCTATTTATAGAGCTCAGTGGATTATCTCTTAAGTGTGTTACACAACACTGATGCAGAAATCAACATGCTGTAGCCAGGAAGTTTCAACTAGCTTGTCCCAGTATAGAAAATACAGTATAGGTACCATCCTGGGGGAGAAACTTGCGCATTGTCCTCTTGTCTGCATTGTTTTTTTCTCCCACATTCAAAAGACACAAAGAGTAGGTAGATGAGTAAGCGTGGATGTGTTGTTTGTAGTGGCATGGCAGCACATCCCAGGTTTTCTCCACCTTTACCCCCCATGTGGAGCATACATTTTTCTTAATATAAATTGGTATGTTACTACAGAGTGTGATGTGACATCCTAGCAACTACAGCCAAACTTGCCTCAAAGAATGTCATCCCGTAGTTCAGCCATAATGGCACAGCTCCATCTTCTGGTCATATCTTACATTTACAGTTTACTTGTTTGCTGCCATCTCTAAGGCTGTCAGTATTGTGGAGAATTGAAACAAAGGACTTTTCAATTTGAGTTATATGTGAAAATGCAACTTTAAAAAGTGATTTGTGGTTTTTTTTCATGTTTAAAAATGAAACACCTTTTGAGGAGAAGATTTCTGTACCTTTGAAACACATTTTACAACTTCTCAACCGAACCTGACTTGTTGCCAATGTTAGTAGCTGTTCAAAGAATTGTTTGTTTTTCTGATGAAGCTGTGTTAGCCCCACTCTTATAACGTACTAGTAGAGATTTTTGAAGTGAACAGTGAGTAGCAACAGTTGCCTCTTTTAACTTGCATTTTTGTGTTTGCAGCACAAATTGAGGTGATCCCTTGTAAAATCTGTGGGGACAAGTCTTCAGGAGTGCACTATGGGGTGATCACATGTGAAGGCTGCAAGGTGAGCGACTCTGTTTACCTGCCACTAGTTTGCCTCTTTTTGGCACCAGCTGTCATTAAAAATGTGCTGTCTGTTTCACAGGATTTGGTTGACAAGTAATAAACATGTGATTTTTCATTCCCTATCAATTGTACTATTTGTGTATAATCTAAATAAAAACAACTATTACTGAACAGGTCTTAGGAAGATATATTAAAAATGATTGTCACTTATTTTGGGTATATGTCTTGGGTGTTGTGAAAAGCTGTAGCCGTCCAGATGAGTTGGAGTTGAGCCCACATTGCTACTTCTGGCTGATCCCGGTAGGGCAGCACAGGCCACCAAACACATGCTGGCAAATACCATCTCCAGGCCTGCTCTCACAGAATATGTAATAGTGTAAGTACAATCACACAATTTGTTTTGGATTGATCAGTTGGATGGCATTTGTGCTGTAACTGATTTTGTGAAGATAACCTTACAAGAAGATGAATTCAGACAAGTCAGCTGCAAGGATCTCTGGGACAGACACAAGCCAATTTGGTTTGATTAACAGAATGTGTGTAGAGCAGGTCTGTCACCTTCATATTAAAATGTTAAAATACTTTCAAATTTGTATCACACATTCTGTAACATGGTGGATGAGGAAATGCAAACCACGACGTTTCAGGTTTAGCTCCTACTTCTAATCCACTTGTGTGACCCTGAGCAAATCATTTAATCTTGCTGTGCTCCATCTATTAAAAAAAACACACGTACATAGTCATGCAGTCTATCTGTGCTTGTAAAATGTCTTGAGATAGCATTTGCTGCAGAAGTCTTTATAAAATTAAATGTTGTTTATTTGCTGTTGTTTGAAATTAAATTGCAAAATGTGCATGCCTCGTCAGTTTTGTGCAGCTCCGGAATTCACTATGTGACATTTAGACTGTCATCTTGTATTCACACATCACATCTAGGAACATTCTGCTAATGTATGAGTTGTTTAGCTACTATTGTTAAAAATTAAATGGATAGCATTGTGTCTAATGATAAAAAGCACCCTTTTCAAACGACAGCCACTTTGCCAAGTCTGGCGATGTTTTGGCTTAATGTTTCCTTACAGCCACCTGATATATGGGCTGTGATGTTTTGAACTCCATGCCACAAGGAGATTGGTACTTAAATGCTTATTTACCTCCTTATGCAGAAGTAAGCCTCATATTCTCCATGTGCAAAAACTCACATGACCAATGACACAGTGAAGGCACACTCACTTTTGCAGAGGGTCTTGTTCATCTTGTAATTTTGGGTAGAACAAAGCCCTGTAATGGCACAGGAGTGTCACACACAGTTATTGTTTTGTCTGACTTTATTAGCCACAAGTATTCTCTTCTATTTCTGAGTCCCTGAGGCTAGAACACATAATGTCACTGGCAGTCTCCCTTTTGTACAAACTGATGTACTGTGAATATTTATGTGTTTCACAAATGAACAATTAAATTTGTTTAATGTTGTATTCTGTAATAATCTGTAAATAATTAATCATCACTTATTAATATTCATATACCAGATACCTTCCCCAAGATTAGCAAGCAATCAAGAAGTACATTTTAAAGCAGATGACAAGACAAAAAGTAACAGCATTGCAAACTCTCTTCTGGTTGACTAGGCTAGTGATGCTGTAAATCAAGGAGAGTAGAAGGACAGACATCCTGAGAAGTTCTAAAACACTTTGTAAAGAAGGGTGTGCTTTATATTCATTTATACTGTCATCTATATGTATATTAATACATTACAATATCTGACTTTCAGTCTGCCATATCTTGGTGTTCTCCTTCCACATTCAGACATGTCAAGTGAACATTTTCCCATACAAGCTGACAGGATGTCCTACTAAACTCTTACTGCAGTCATACAACCATTTATTTTTCTTTGGACAAGTACACTGTCCTCGGCAAATACATTACATTCAGAAGGTTTAAAATGTTGCCACATTTTTCAAGAGGGTAAAAATGATCCCAAGAAGTATATGAAACATCTTTTGAAAGATTCAGGTGAGGTTTCTGGCCATTAGACGTCTATCATGGTAGCTTTAAGACCCAGAGGACTTGAATGTACTGATTACCAGAAGAATTATAGACATGTGATAGATAACTGCTTATAGACACACATAAGATGGGACACAAGACAGATGAGCCAGAGGGCTATTCTTAGTTTGTTTACAGGTCTTTGTAGATCTTATTAGTTTCACAGTCTTTTTAAGACTGACATCACAGTCAGCACACCCTTGCTCTGATGTACAGACTTGGGTGGGAGACGACTAATTCATTACATCACACTTCAAGGCTTTAGTCTCCAGTTATAGTTCAAAGCTTGTAAGAACTGTAAGTTTACCTGATACAGTCCTGAGTTTTTACACAGTAACATTCAAACACAAGTAGGGTTTACTGTTTACTGGGTATTTGGAGTTATAATTTACCTTGGCACAGATAAAACAGTTTTATAGTACCAAGCCTTTAAGGATGATGTCCGACAGTGTGTGGTGTTGTCTGTCATTATTGGTCCAAATTCAAATGGAGAATTCCCTTTGTGCTGGAGGGCAGTCTTTGTCTTTGCCACGTGGTCTTTTGCCTGTGGTGCAGTTTTGCTTTTCTCAGCTCTCTGTTGGGCACTTGGCCGTGTCCTCTGCAACTTTACCAAGAAAAGCGTTATTCTTTCTAGGACAAGAGTTTAGGTGCTGAATTTCCCTTCTTGATGTAAGGCTTCATCTCAGCCTGGGCTCTGTCACTGGCTAGGAGGAATGGATCATGGAGCTAGTTCAGTGTGTCTAGCTCCAAGGCTGTATGGAAGAGGAACTGCCATGCTAAAGAAAGTTTGTGAGCTTTTGTTCCACAGAGAGGTCTGGCTTCCTATTTTGAAAAGACAGATATGATGCATGCATCTCATTTTAAAGGAAATGCAACCTTTGCTGATGGTTTCTAGTTACAAAACCAGTAGCTGCTTATATATGCCTTATTTTGGCCATCAGTGTGAGGCAGATTCCAGTTTGAGGTTACAAGCCGGGTACCCTTTTGTCTGAAGGCATCTCTGCAGACATGTCAGATAAACTCTGGTTCATACCTTTGTTTTCAGGTGAAGTACAGAGCTGACCAAAGTGCTGGTAGAGCTGCAGTTCAGTTGTCCATTTTAGTGTTCACTGGGGGTGCATCTAGTTTCCTGAATGATTCCCTGTTAAATCTGCCGCATTATCAGGCATTGTGAGCCATTAAAAGCCTAGGAAAATGTCCTGCCCAGTGCATATCGAACAAGATTATACAGTATGCAGTTAGCTAGCTCGTCACACCAAAATTTGTATATGGAAATATTCAACTTAATTGTTTAGTGTCAAAATAGACAATTCACTATGTCCAGTATACCATCAGCCACCAGCAGGTGGTGCTTCATTAATAGAGATGACCACAGTGTGTCGGTATACAAGAGTGAGACGGGACTTGACCAAGAAGAATGAGAGGACAATCAGGATGACCCCACTGCTGAGTTTGTGTTACAGAAGTTTGATGTTTGAGGCCTAATGTTAGTTTACTGTGCTTTGTTTTATCTACCCGAAATTATGTGAAATTCATTTTTACAGTCCCATGTCATCACTTGTGAGTACTCAGATGGCACCTTTTCGGTGAGAGAAAGTGTGTGGGGGAAAAAACGGCTAACCGAATTGAGTTGGGGATATTACAAAGGTAAAAGAATTTCAGAGTTCACTCTGATTATATTGTGGAAATCCTCAGAATGTTGTTTAGAGGAGTACTCTTTGTAATGGCAGGGAAGAGTTAGTTGCTTTTTCTCTCATGCCTATAAAGTGAACCTTCATTAATTTCTATGGTCAAGTAGGTTGGGAGCACTGCATACACATTTTCTATGGATTACCCAGCCCAGTAAAAAAAAGCACCCGCGCAGCACTGGCATTCAGAGATCTTTAGATATGTCCATGTGTACGTGTCTGGATGGGGAAAAATGGCACTTATAATATACCTTATAGATTAATAAAAAAATTAGCCTTGTTTGACTTATTCACATGTATTTTTCATGGATTTATTTTATTATTGTTTATACACTTACCAGATTAACATTAATGTATTGGTTGGGAGGAAGACACTTAAACAAATACCTAATGAATCCAGTATTCTGCATCAGAATGGCATTTGAAATTAAAGTTTATAGTTGTTACACTTTATCCTAAACCCAATAGATTCGTGTACCAATAGCAGCATGTAGACATTTTGTATTCTGTAATTAATAATGAAGCAGACTGCAGACAGCAATGCAAATAACATTAGTTGCTGGAAGGCTTCAGTTACTTCCATGTCACACCCACTAGCATAGGCATTAAAAAATAATGGCTTAAATAACCCGGAAAGGCAGATTATAGATCATAGAACTAAATTATCTCCACGTAATACTCATAAGTGCTCTCTACATTCCAGTAAACTTGTGCAAACCCAGTTTACGAATGTCCGATATCAAGCCTTTCCTCATTCTGTGATGCCTGCCTAAATGTCTACATTGTCCACTGGTGATTAGGATATTTGGGGTGCAATTGAGGGAGCAAATTCCACAGAACAAGGTGAATTAATAGGAAAACTACAAAAGAGAGTTAAGAACGTAAAACTATGGCAGAAATACTGCATTTCTACATTTCTCAATTAACAGGATTAACTCAGTACATATTATTTAGTGAGATTTCACCGGATGACCCTGAGCTTTGCAAGGAATGTATAGGCTTTTGAACTGCAGTGAGCCTCAGTGGTGTGTCCAGTTCTTCTACGTATGCCATTGGCATTCTTACTGTATGTCTTCTGATCGAAGAAATGGCAAAGTTGTAATGCTATTATATTTACAGTATGTGAGATTTTTGACGCCATTGACCACACTACTGCACAGTATGATACAGTATGTTGGTTCCTTGACTACTGTTCTTGCATGGTTTAGTGTATATTTACTAATTAAATTTCATTGATGTTAGTATTACATTGTTACATTCTGAAGTTGGCTTTGGTTTTGCTCATGGCTTAGTACTAAGGCAGTTAACGTATTTTCACATTACATAGCTAGATGCAGTTTGAAAATGAATTTTTCAATTAAGCAGATGACACTTGGCTACATCTTTTTTTTTTCAGGCCTAATGATATTTATCCTATTGCTTCTTTCATACCTTCAGTAACTGAATAAAATACATTAATTACAATTAATGGGAATACTATAGAAAATATAAAACTACAGTTGCTTTTTAAGTTGGAGGTCCATAACATTATTTGCTCTGAATCCACATGCAATGTTGGCATTCAATTTGATGCTAATCTATTGTGCTTTAATTAAAACCTTTATTTTTGCTAAGAAACACACTGTAGGAAAATCAGTGGGTTATTTAATAATCAGGATGCAGACAAGTTAGTATTGCAGTGCTTTTTAACATTCTGTTTAAAGAATTTCATTTATTTCTCCATGTTTCAGGTAAGTGTTTCACCGCAAGGATTACAACCACGTCTGGCAATTATAAAAATACTACTACTTTTTTATTTCTGTTTTAGTTTCTAGTTTAGTTTTGCCAACTTCAAAATTCCTCTTGCTGAAATGCACAGATTCAAATGACATTGCTGTTATTTACCTAATACAAATTATTATTAGTAACGTTTACATCTAAGAGAATTTATCATAAAGGGAAGATTCCTGTCTAAAAACTCCAGAGATAAATGGCACTGGTAAAGGAAGCTCAGTGTTTAGCCACAGGGCCAGTTGTCTACCTACATTTAAACTAAGGTTGAAGACTCCCTCCTCCAGCTTAGCATACTGGTTAGGCTCTTCATATTGTGACTAGCCTGTCAGTTATTTGCTAAAACCTTAGCAGTCACTGGGAGCTCCCGTCTTACTGAGCCACTTGAATTCTATTTCTTTACTTTGGTATCCTGCTATGGAGGTTTGTACCACAGACTCCTCTTTCAAGTCACTGCTTCACTCAGTGGAATTAGAGTGACTGGGAACTTTTGGGATTAACAGTTATTGTCACAACACCAATTGTTCTTAAGCATGTGCATGTGAATAGATGCTTGGGTAGTGAGAAATGATGGTTGTAATGGCCTAAATCAGGAAAACTACGATTTTGCCATTACAAACAACAGCAGGCTCTCCCCAAAGGTATTTTCTTTAGAAATGCTGTTTTTTTTGTTTTCTCCATTGTCAACTGACCATATCTCAGAATTTATTTTTCACTGAAGTATTTTTCACTGGAGTTTGCACATCATGACCTTGTTTGTATTTCACCATTGAGATTTTTTTTTCTCAATAGTTTGTTCACTTACGTATATATGTTTGCATATACAGTATAAACAATGGAAGATTTTGTACATCAGTGGGTCATGAAAGAACTGGATGGAAGGATTTGGCTTTTATAAATATGTAGAGCGGTGGCTCTAAGGCTAGGGATCTGTGTCAGCAATCAGAAGGCTGCCAGTTCGAACGCCAGAAGTGACTCTACTCCGTTGGGCCCTTGAGCAGGGCCCTTAACCTACAATTTCTTTGTCTCAGGTATGACATTAATCTGTATCCAGCTCTGCAAGCAGGTCCTCCAACTTAAATGGAAAATTTGGGGGTTGGTAGCAGGATTGGGACTGCAGCCACTGTATAAAAAAAAAAAAAAAACTCGCACTGGCCCGGTGTGGTGCCGAGGGGTCACCTGCTGCACTCGGGTCCAAATCCAGGTAGTTCATTGTTTGATGGGTGCAGTGCATGCTCCCAACCACAATATGTAGAGTGTTAATATAAACCATGTATAAACCCAGTAGTTCACTTTTCTTTGCTTCGTCCATTAGGGTTTCTTCCGCAGAAGTCAGCAAAGCAGCGTCTCTTACTCCTGTTCCCGGCAAAAGAATTGCCAAATTGACAGGACCAGCCGAAACCGTTGTCAGCACTGTCGCCTCCAAAAATGTGTGGCCCTGGGCATGTCCAGAGATGGTGAGTCACAAGGTTTTCTTGGACATTAAAATGGTCTGCACTTTATTTTTATCCTTCATTAGTGGTTGTTTAAAAGGCAATATCCTCTAGAGGAGACTGCGCTTTTCTGTAGATTGTTTATAAGTACTTTTTAGTGATTTCTGACCCAGTTCAAGTTTGTGTTGTGTTTATAACAAAAAGTGTTAATTTGCAGTTAGTATAATAGAAATAAATTTTACTTCATAAAGTTTTGCAGAGATTTAGGTTTTAATTTTTGATTTCAATTGCTGAAAAAAAAAAAATATTTTATATATATATATTATATATTTTTTTTTTTCAATAATATTGCCCAATTTACACATGGACAATCCAGCTTCCCAAAGCTGTGAGATGGCATCTTTAACAGCTTTAGCAGTGTCATCCCGAGCAGGTTGTAGGTTGAAAAAAAAAAAAAAATGGATATAGTGTTGTTCAATCCAAGTAGCACTATGCATAAAAATAAATTTTTATAAAGATATTAAATTTTTTAATATCTTGTTTGCTGTGCCCTTTTTATTTCTGATGGAATGGGAGTACCTGTAAGAATGGGGTTTGCCTGTGAGAAGAGATGACAAGCAAAGGGAACTAGACAAGCAATGTCCTTGTTTAGAAGACTAAATAAACCCCAACCTCATGGCCACATTGTTGAAGTTTAATGCTGGGATGTTCTCTCAAATACCCACCCAAACCACTAGCACAAAATATACAATCTACGCAGTGTTGCAGATTTCACCATGTAATAAAAGCATTTCTAAAAAGTCTGTTTTTTAGAAGGGTTAGTAGTGCACTGTAAAGTAACAATCTGCATGTGCATCTGCAGTGACTTGTCTGGTGAGTGGTACTGTACTTGGTCAAAAATTATAATATCAGGATTTTGAACCAAGTTCATGCTTGCAAACGGTTGTAATAAAGCATTGTTTCAACAGTACCTTTGCCAAATTTCACTGTTATTGCTACTATCTTCCATTTTAAAAGTAGTATTCAGCTTGACATAACATTGTTAAAACATCCATCCATCCATTTTCCAACCCGCTGCATCCGAACACAGGGTCACGGGGGTCTGCTGGAGCCAATCCCAGCCAACACAGGGCACAAGGCAGGAACCAATCCCGGGCAGGGTGCCAACCTACTGCAGGACACACACAAACACACCCACACACCAAGCACACACTAGGGCCAATTTAGAATCGCCAATCCACCTAACCTGCATGTCTTTGGACTGTGGGAGGGGTTTTAAAAACAAATTGCAGCTCTTATTTTCGTCCCCAAATAGGGTTAAGAAATGATGTTTTATAAAAATGTGATCTTTCACTATTAGTAATTTCACAAGCAGTGGATTTGCTAATCTTCTTCTGAATTTTCCTTCATTCCAGACCTATAATATTATTACATGCAGAAGTGGAAGATGGCTAGCTGGTATCATTCTTACGAATGTTTGCAAGCAAAACGTTTGCGTCTTCACCCACAAGTAACACATTTAACAGAGACCCTCAAGTCCGGGGTCTCCTTACTTGATGAGAGTTACCTTTCTATCAAGCACAAGATATTTCACTTCAGACTGGTGCCGACAACCCACGGAGAGACACCCAAGCATTTGCAATGCAAAAAGAATAAAACAAGCCTGTCAGCCACAAGCTGGAGGCAGTGGCTGTACCCAACAGCCACACTTGATTAAAAGTAAAGTTACCTTTCTAGAAAAGTAGCTAAAGTAATAGAAAAACTTCCCATGATAAATCTACCTCAGTTGATGTTTTAAAAGTACAAGTAAATATAGGAACTCTCTTTGTTTTATACAGTTGTCAAAAAAAAGTTCTTACAAACTTAAAATAATTCAGACTACCTTCATTTTATATACAAAGTTGTATTATAATCACTGAAGTCCAAGTAATTGTAACTTGAAGCAGTTACATCAGGGTGAACAGATACCTTTATGACTTTATCCTAATTCAGTGGGGTAGGGGCAAGTAGGAGACGTGTACAGGTGTCCCCTTAAAGAAGAATATCTCATTCCTGTTTAATAATGTGAACACTTAATTGTGTTTAATTTAAATGAAAATCATTTTTAAGTATTCCCTGGCACACCAGATTACCTCCATTTTTGTTGAAGTAGCACTAAACAACATGAAAATTGACCTAATTAGTTTAATAATAGCATTAGTCACCAAAAACAACCCTACTAAGGCATTACTCATCATTAAATAATGTTTAATAAAGCACTTTACTTATATACTTTATCACTTCTAGTTTCATATTCAAAAGGAACGGCTTTTCAGTTTTTCCTGGGCTTTTCCAACTTTTTCACAGTCTGTTTTAGAGCTGTGATGCCACGAATAATGTGAAAAGAAATAAAGCTCAAAGTGCTTCAGAAGAAGTTAAAGAAAAATTATAATTACAAACAAAAAATAAATACATCACCAAAATAAAATAATCAAAATTAAATTGAAATGTACACAATACAGGGACAAATAATAAAGTGGTGGAGTCCACTCAGTGCAACTGCAAAGGTAGCCTAGCAGGAGATTTTGCAAAGGTACTACAAATACAGAAGGCTGCAGGTTATTGGTGTTTATCATGTATAGAAGACCCTACATGATGGACTTCTGCACATTTTGCATATTTCTTTTATGATACAGAACAACTAAAGTGGGATCTTTCGTGGGCAAAAGCCATGATTAGTTGTACAGAGATAACAGCAGGCCTTATTTCAGATAAGGACTATGCAGGGTTTGCAATGAACAGTTCAATTTCCAATTATTTTTGTGTAGCCTGCTTCCTGTTACACTGTCTTAGAGGATTATACATGTTTACAAATATAATCTGTTTAAAAAAGAAACAGCATGTAGTTTATACGAGTCTCCAGTTTTTTGGCTAGTTAAATCACCCACTGAATTTCATGTAAATTTGTTTTTGGTGCTGTGTTGCAGCTGTGAAGTTTGGCCGTATGTCTAAGCGACAGCGAGACAGCTTGTTTGCAGAAGTAGAAAAACACAAGCAGCAACAGAAACAGCAGCAGCACCAGCACAGCCCAGGAGAGGCAGAGGCTGTGATCACCTACCCTAGCAAGGAGCTTTGCAATGGGCAGAGCCAACACAGTGAGACTGCTGCTCTGACCTATTCTTTCAAAGGAATTTCCAGTGACCCTGTTGATTCTGAAGTTTCAGCTTATGGTAGTGAAGGTTTGACATGTTTGCCTTGTTCTCCAAATGAGGCCCAGACTTCAGTTGTAGGCTATGGGTCTACAGGGACCTCATCTTCACCTGTGTCCAGCAGCCAAACTTGTCTGGAAAAGGAAGAGTTGTTTCCAAAAGAAGGAAAAGGAAAGACAGAAGGCATCAGGAACCGTTACTGCCCTTCACAAACACGACAACCATCTCCAGACCAGTCTGGCTTAGATATGAAAGAAATCAGGCTGCCCAGCGTTGTCGACTTCTACATCAGCTCTCCAGAACAGCCAAACACCATGGAACTTGAAATAAGTAAGTGTTTTGCATGTTATATTTTCAAAAGCACCTTTGTATCAAAATATTTGTACTTTATAAAACTCTGTAACTGCCCTTGGTATAACAATTTCATCCTTATTCAGTGTTACATTTAAGAAAACTAACAGTTGGGGAGCAGATGTGACTCAAAAGAGAAATTAAAACTAAACAAAAGACTAATGAGAAAGAATGTGATATTCTTAAAAACCAAAACATAGACAAAGTGCATAAAATGCCAGTCAGTTGTTTAGACACATCTACTGTAGTCATAGGTTATTTTAATATTTTTTATTACTATTTCTACATTTTAGAATAATATTGATGACATCAAAGCTACAGTGTGAAATAACACATCTGGAATTACAGTATGTAAGGAAAAATATGTTAAATGAAAACTAAATTAAACTTTATATTCTTCAAAGTAGTTGCATTTTCCCTCCTATAGTCTTGAAGGTGGTCCCAAACCATCTCCATTTGGTTTAAATCCAGTGACTGTGGAGGCTTGGTCGCTTGCTGCAGCACACCTATCACTCTCTTTACTTGCCAAATTGCTCTCACACAGCATTAAGGTCTGTTTTGGACCATTGTCCTATTGACAAAGAAATTAATAATTCAGGGTCAAGATCAAGTTTATTGTCTTGTGTACAAGTGTGTGTATACTGTATATATAGTAAAAGAAACACAAGATAGCCAGATAAAGGTTTTAGGAATCACCCCATATATTGTGTGCTTTTCTTTCAAGAGTGGTGGATTTGCCACTGAGTAGTCCCTGAGGGCTGAATCCAGAACAGGACTGCAAGGGAAAAGCAGGTAGTTGGCTTTATAGTCAGTGGGAAGGAAGAGGAGGGTGCAAAAGGAACAGGCGGAAATGAGGTCAGTAAGAGGGTGTGGTCTGGAGATGGAAGTGGAACCTGGTTGGCTTCAGGTGGTTTTCCCATCAGAGGGGGGTAGAAAAGACATTAGTGCATTTTGTGAATCCCTGACCTGTCGTTATATCTTTAGCTAAGTCCATTGTCTGCCTCCTATGAGCATGTGTGTGACATGCCCCCCCCTAGCCCAGAACCACTGGGTCGGGCATCCCAAACCGAGAGGTCATGAACACGGGAAAGAGTACCAACATTAGCCTGGAGAGAGCCCTTATGATAAACGACAGTGAAACAATAAGGCTGGAGGTCCAAAAACCACCTTCTGATATTTGGGTTCAACTCTTTGTGCAGGGACATCCACTGAAGGCCTGCATGGTCCATGAAAAGGGTGAACTTACGGCCTAGAAGGTAATACCTCAGCTACATTACTGCCCATTTGATCACAAGGCTCCCCTCTCGACCACCGCATACCTTGTTTCCCGGTCCAGCAGTTTCCTGCTTAGGAACATCACAGGGTGTTCAGCACCATCGACACTTTGGCTCAGCATGGCTCCAAGTGTCAGAAGCGTCCTTCTGGAGGATAAAAGGTAGAGAGAGTCTGATGTTCTCAACACTGGTGCTGACATAAGGGCCTGCTTAAGGTCACGAAATTCAGTGTCCGCTTTGTCATCCCATGCCACAGTTAGGGGCCTGCTTCTTTGTTAGGTCTGGCAAGGGCATCGCCGTCTCTGAGAAGAGAGGTAACAAAATAGCAGTAGTAACTCACTCAACCCAGGAAGGCTTGAATATTGTGCTTGGTTTTCGGACAGGGCCAATTTAGTATGGCATCAACTTTAGAACACTGTGGTCTAATAGTGACCCTGCCCACCAGGTAACCTAAATATTTGATCTCCATCAGCCCAAAAAAACATTTCTTCAGGTTGATTCAGAGGCCCACTTCTGCTACCGCTTGGAGTATCTCTTTGATGTGCTATAGGTTGTTCCTCCCACGTGCTGGAATAGATGACTATGTCATCTAGGTAGGCAGCACTGTAGGCATTGTGGGGCTTGAACACTTTATCCACCAGATGCTGGAAGGTCATGGGGGCCCCATGCAAGCTAAAATGGAGAAAACAATACTGCTAGTGTCTACTTGGGGTGCTGAACGCGGTCTTTATTTGCGTGGTTTCCGTTAAAGGAATTTGCCAGTACCCTTTCATCATGTCAAGTGTGGTCAAGAATTGTGCCTTGCTGAGCCGTTTGAGGAGGTTGTCCACTCGCGAGATCAGGTAAACATCACAATGGGAGATTTGATTAAGTCAGCGGAAGTCAGTGCAGAACCCCAAGTTTCCATCCAGCTTAGGGACCAAGATGAAAGGACTAGACCAAGGGCTGTGGCTTTCTTCAATTACCCCTAGGTCCAGCATACTCTTGATCTCAAGTTCTACTTCTGTGTTTTTTGCCTCGGGAAGTCGGTAGGGGCACTCCCTGACGATTACCCTGGGTTCCATCACAACATCGTGCTCAACCAGAGAGGTCTTTCCAGGTGTTTTGATCACCACTTCTGGGACAGACAGGATAGTTGCTTCGAGCTCCCATCACTGAAAGGGCGTCAAATTGGGGCCGAAGCTAAGGTTTAATTTCTGAGCAAAGAGTGACAATAAAGATATTCTGAATGGTGCTGACCAGAGGAGGGATCAGGATCCCCATCCTTCCACAGTTTCAGAAAGTTTACATGGTGTATCTGTTCGCTGAGCTGATTAGTTGATACCTAATAGATACATAGATAGATACTTTATTAATCCCAAGGGGAAATTCACATACTCCAGCAGCATGTGAATTTCCCCTTGGGATTACTAAAGTATCTATCTATCTATCTATCTATCTATCTATCTATCTATCTATCTATCTATCTATCTATCTATCTATCTATCTATCTATCTATCTATCTATCTATCTATCTATCTATCTATCTATCTATCTATCAGGTTGCTTAACCAAATAGTTGACGAGCCCCTTCCTCTCCTTAACTTTGTAAGGGCCTTGCCAATGTGCCAGCAATTTGGACTGGGAAGTGGGAACAAGGACCGTGACTCGGTCTCCCGGGCGGAACACCTTAAGTGTCGTGCCATGGTCGTAACAACAGGCCAGTGCTGCTTGAGTCTTTTCCATGTGCTCTTTTAGTATATCCTGTATCTTCTTCAATCTGTCACGTAATTGCATGATATATTCCAAGATATTAGTAGATGGGAGGGCCTCCTCCAACCCAGCCTTCATTTAGGGTATCCAATATCCCTTGGGGCTGTCATCTAAACAAAAGTTCAAACAAGCCCGTGGAGGCCTGTAGACATCCCAGTAGACAAATAGTGTGAGGGGGAGTAAGTGGTCCCAGTTCCTCCCATCCTCGCTGATCACCTTACATAGCATCTGTTTGAGAATCAGGTTGAAATCACTCTACCAAGCCGTCATTGTGGGGATGATAAACCAAGTTCTTCAGATGCTTTATCATGAGTTATTTGGCCACCTCCTTGAATGTTTACAAAGTAAAAGGTGTCCCCTGGTCTATCAGGACTTCCTTAGGGAAGCTGTCTCGTGCAAAGACCACTACTAATTCCTGTGCAATAGTTTTTGAATTAAACGAGTGCAGAGGATCAGCCTTTTTGAATAGGGTAGCATAATCAATGAGGACCAAAATATATTTGTGTCCTCTTGCTGAGGGTTCGAGGAGTACTACGAAGTCAACCCCGATATGCTCAAAGGGGATGTCAATCAAGTGAAGGGGAACAAGTGCAGCACGGTCCCTCCTGTAAATCTGTTGCAATTAACACTCGGGCCATAAGCTACAAAAGTGACAGACCTCCTCATTGATCCCTGGTCAGTAAAAGCGGAGCTTAATGCAGTCTAAAGTTTTCTCGGTTCTCAGATGGGCACCCAAGAGATGGCTGTGCACTAGGTCACAGACCCGCCGCCGGAAAGTCTGTAGGACTAGGTCTTCGTATTCTGCAACCCAATAGAGAAGGTCGTTGTTGATTACAAAGTGCAGTCCCTGTGGCATGGGATGCTGCATGGGTTGGCCATTTACCAGGAAGACAGCATTAATAGCATTCTTTAAGAAATCATCGATCCATTGCTCCCGTTTAAAGGAGCAATGTGTTTGTTTAAACTGGAATTGTAAGGTTGCTAGAGGATAGGTGCATGGTTTTGGGCCACGACACCACTTCTCCGTCTATTGACGTGTACAGCAGTGCCATCACATTGTTTACCACATCACACTAGGCAGCTCTAGGTGCCAGTAGTAAACACGGCGAGGAGGCAGCCTGGGATGTGCTCTTGTTGTCCATTAAGTAGGCCTAACTACGCAGGGAGAGTAGCAATCTTGCAACCGCTTTTGCATTCAGACCAGACTCAATGCAGGATTAAAGGGTACGGTGGATCCGGCGTAACAGCCATCGTGAGGCTTTGCAACTTATTCCTGAAGCCGACTACACACGTGGCAGGCTGTGCTATATTTCCGCATTTCCCTGTGAAAACAGGTTATGCTGGTCACGGCAACACAAAATGGTGAGCAACAATGGAAATTTTATTCCATTAGTTGATTAGAATAGTGACTCTCTGCCTATTAATTATAGCCACTTCTCTATGGAGAAAAAACAGAGGCTTAACTAGTGCACAATACCTCTCTCCCTGGGGCCAACTGCAATCCATCAGTTCACCAAGGAGTGGGCATCTGAGTTCCTTGCACTTGGAACAGCGGGGGATCACTGTGGTCTTCTCCTTAGGTGTTATGGCCAGGTTCACATTGCGGCATTGGGGTCCAGAGGCGCGCCTTGTCCCTGCTGGGCTAGAGGAGTGGGCCTTTCGGACCTTTTCGGTCTGGGACACTGCCCTATGCCACTCAATGACCTCAATGAAGGCCTCCATGTTTTTTTAATGGCTGCCTATGAACCGGGAAGGGGCGGTCACCAGAGCATCACAGGCCAACTGCTTGACGATCGTCCAGGCGTCTTTAATCTCTGGCCTTAGTCAGTTCCCAGTTTTCCACCAGATCTCAAAGGCTTGGGAGCGAGTCGACTGATCAGGGTCAAAATGCCTTTAATACTATTGCCTCGTCTGCTGGTCTGTGGATATGCTAAACCTCTTGAGGACCTCGTTGTTGTGCTTATCACAGTCTGCGGCATCTTCCTCCGAGAGGTTGTAGTAAGCTAGCTGCGCCTCACCCTTCAGGAAAGTGTGATGATGCGGGTTCACTTCATGCTTCCATCTTGCTTCTGGGAGCTCTTGAACCCAACACTGTTGGTAATGTCACCGATGAGCTAGGCAGTGAGGCACAACAATGAAGCAAGGGCATGGTGCAAAAAGTGCTAAGTGCTTTTATTAAAAACAGCAAACAAAACAAAGTGTCCAAATTAAATAAAGTGCAGTGTATCAAAAATCTTTAAATAAACAATCCATTAAAATAGTTGAAAAGTGGTGAAGGTTAAAATCCAATAAATAGAAAAAAATCCTTTAAAAAACGACAAGGTTAAAACTATGGCTGGGAGCTGTCCTTTTTAAATCACAAAGCCCAGTGCACTCTTCTTCTGATAACTGGCGACTCCCCTGCTTCTCCCATCCAGGCAATGCACCAGGGGAGTCACCCTAACTGCAGCTGACCTACTCTACTTACTGGCCTGGAGGCTTCGGTTCTGCTCTCCCCAGACCGAGACTTAGGTTCCTCAGCGACCAGGATGCTCACGCTGGGGAATCCACCTCCCAAGCCTCCCGACTCCCGCAGTGAGCCATCCTTCTTCTGGTCACTCCCAACTCTTCAAAATGCTCAGCGGGAGCGACCACTACCGACTGCCCTAGGTGTCAGCCAAACACCCCGCTAGGGTTCACTGCTCAGCTGCCTTCTTTGCACACACACACACCGGCTTTCTCCTGCCTGCTTCCTGTCACCTTCTTCTCTTCTCTTAACCTCCATTCACTTTTCTTTCTCTCTTCTTCTTTCTTTTTTCCTCTCTTCAGCCGCCTCGCACTTCTATTTATTATGGGGACGTGGATCAGCTGTGGCAATCCGAAGCTCCCGAGAACAATTACGAATGCAGCCGACTCCTTTCCTGTGCACTTAAGTGAGGACCGCCCGCATCACGAATTCCCCTGGGAACCGCTCGGCCACACACACACCACACCCCCTCACTAATTATTTATTATTTATTTAAAAAGTGGCTTTTTTGACTTAAGCTGTGGACCCACTACACCATAGAAAGGCGCCAGGATGTTACTCCACTTCGACCGCAGCCAGCAATGCCTGGTAGCAGTGTGTTCAAAGACGAGGAATTAAGTGTTAATATCGTCACCATCGGTTAGTGGCACAAGTACCTGATGGGGAGCCCAGGGCTGGCCCTGTTGCAAGATTAGACATGCCTCTGTTCTTGCATCCGATTTCGCCACCGGTAGCCAGGTTTGTGAGGATTGCATTCAGGTCCTGCTCCTCTGCCATCCCGAAGCAGTAATCCTGCCGAATATGTCACTGTAAGAAAAGAAAAAAAAACAAAAAACACAAGATAGCCAGAAAAGGGTTGGGGGATCCACCCCATATATTGTGTGCTTTTCTTTCGAGTAGTCTCTGAGGATTGAGTCCAGAACGGAACTGCAAGGGAACGACAGGTGGTTGGCTTTATAGTCAGTGGGAAGGAAGAGGAGGGTCCAACGGGAACAGGCGGAAATGAGGTTAGTAAGAGGGTGTGGTCCGGAGATGGAAGTGTAACCTGGTTGGCTTCAGGTGGTTTTCCCATTGGATGATCTGCAAAGAGGGGAAGAAAAGACATTACTGCAGTTCGTCAACCCCTGACCCGTTGTTACATCTTTAGTTGAACCCATTAAATGCCTCCTATGCGCACATGTGACAATATATACATACTCAAAAAATTAAGGGAAGACTTAAATTACACATTGGATCTCAATTAACAAAATATTCAAGTGGAAAATCTTTACTGAGTAATACTGTGTAATTCAATGAGAACAAAATGATGTAACAGTGGTCAATGAAAACCTAAATCACCATCCCATTGAAGGCTGGATTCAATCTCACACCAAAAATCAAAGTCAAAAATTCAAATCATAGTCTGATCCAACTTGTGTGAATTTCAGCAGGGTGACTCATAAAGTGACTCAGTAGTGTGTAGGGCCCTCACGTGCCTGTATCCACTCCCAAAAACATCTGGGCTTAATCCTGATGAGACAGCAGATGGTGTCCTGGGGGATCTCCTCCCAGATCTGGATCAGGGCATCAGTGAGCTCCTGGACAGTGTGTGGCTCTACTTGGTGACATTGAATGCACCGATACTGAACGTTCTAGAGGTTTGCATTTGGATTCAGGTCTGGGCAAAGTGCGGGCCAGTCAGTGGCATCAATGTCTTCGTCATCCAGGAACTGCCTACACACTATGGCCACATGAAGCCTGTCATTGTCCTGCACCAGGTGGAACCCAGCGTAAGGTCTTAAAAATAGCTTTGAGGATTTAATCCCGATACCTAACAGCAGATAGGGTACCGTTATTTAGCACATTGAGGTCCGTGCGATCTTCCAAGGTATGCCCTGCTAGACCATCATAGACCCACCGCCAATGGATGATGTTGCAGGCCGCATAACTTTCACCATGGCATCTCCAGACTCTTTCACATCTGTCACATGTGCTCAGTGTGAAACTGCTGTCATTTATGAATATAACAGGGCACCAATGGTGGGGTTGCCAATTATGGTATTCTCTGCCAATTGCCAATCGAGCTGCATAGTGATGGGCTGTGAGCACAGGTCCCACTAGAGGATGTTGAGCCCTTATCCCATCCTTCATGGAGTCTGTTTCTGACAGTTTGGTCAGAAACGTGCACACCAGTAGCCAGCTGGAGGTCATTTTGTAGAGCTGTGGCAGTGCTCCTCCTGTTCTTCTTCACACAAAGTAGCAGATTCCAGTCCCACTGTTGGGCTGAAGCACTTCTACAGCCCTGTCCAACTCTCTTTGAGTAATGACCCATCTCCTGGTATCTCCTCCATGCTCTTGAGACTGGCACGTGTGGATGTTAATGAACCTTAAGTGACTTAGACTGGCTAAACTGTAATGATTAAGTGTTCCCTTAATTTTTTGTGCAGTACATGAGTGTGTGTGTGTGTGTGTGTGTCTGTGCGCGTGCAAAGTTGAATGACTTATTCTTTCATCAACAATAAAACCTATTTATCATTTAGTTAAAAAGCAGGAATTTGCCAGGACTATACAGCTTTCCACTAAGAAAACAGATTTCAATTTATGAATATTTAGAAGTAATCTACAGAAGAACTATTTACTCCAAAATCTCAAAAGTGCTTTGAGTGATTTGAATGAAATTTGGTGACATTAAAAAAAAAAAAATAGCCAACACATTTTTTTGTATTTGTCAATTTTGGTTGATAATAATGTGATTGTAAAGCTCCACGTCCTTTTTTGGGCTGAGCACTGAGTCTGGAATTATGAAAAGAATGCAGCTGCTGCAAATGAAGGCCACTACCAGAAGCTAAGTGGAGGGCACACGTATTATACTTCCTAATCTGTCAGCTTCTTACTCCTCATGATGTGGAATAAAATGCATACAAATTTGAAGGGGGTGATGGACTTTGGTGTGGATCCCTTGGTGTTGAAGTATATGCAGTATTGCGGAGAACTGGGCTGTCCCATCGGAGGTCACCACTATTGTGATCTAGAGAGTCCCAAAAGCACAGTTATAAAATACTTCCATGGTTGCCCACTAGATGGGGGAAAACACTGTCAAAATACCCTGACTAGAAACCCAAAGGGCTGTGTTAAATTTGGATACAAATTTTAGGTTTATTTTCACAAATTGCCTGTGCAAGCACAAAGGAGAAGAGGCAAGGCAGACACCTCAAACAAGTCCCAAAACAGCATCCCAAGGCATTGGTCAAAACTGTCAATTAACATTGTTTCATACAAATTCCAGGGGTGAGGCCAAAAACAGAGCACAGGTTCAAAAATCCAGGAAATCACAAAACAATAGCAAAAGGCACAATAACACTCCACTCCCAGCACATTCAGTGAACCGCCAGGAACTATGGGAGGCCCTCCCTTAAATAGGGTGAGGGGCCATTCCTGGTGGTGATGTGTTTTGTGGGTGGCTCCCTAAGGGTGGGGCCACCTGCCCAAGGGTCATAACCTAGGCCACACGCCTTTCCCAGCACACACATAGAAAAATAAACATTGTTAATGAAAGAAACATTAATACAGCTAAATGATACAAAATTAAATACAATGGACAAGAAACACAACTGTGAACAACAGCCAGGAGGAAAATGCTGGCTGAAACATGACAACCACAATGTGCTGTGGTTCACAAAGCAGAAACCGGAAAGTGCCAGTACAGCATACCACCCCATCCCACAGGGGAGATGGCATGCCATGAGTCAGTTTAAATGCTTGTGAAACTCAGTAATGGGGTCTGTCAGGAACAGAACACAGAGGAAGTGCACACTGTACATAGTTCACAATATTATTTCTTTTCACCTATTCTTTTCTGTACAATACTTTAAATGTTCAATTGATTTCATGCACCATGTAAGTGTGCAATCAGTAAATGTCAATGCTGTATGTAATAAGTTAAAGCAAACTACGATTCAATGTGTATTATTGATTTTGATGTAAACCCTACAAAACTTTTTAGTGGTACAAAATTACAGATCAAAGTGTTACATTCAAATCTGACTGAAGACCATTTTTACAGGATGTGCTACGGGGTGAAATTACATTTATACCCAAAATTCCCAGGTACTCCTACTAATTACATGTTTGAAATTCAAAAGAGTACAGTTTCTTGGAAAACTGTATTTTTACAATGACTAGCAACAAAAGCCAAGGTCAGTCACTTTGAAAAGCAAGAAGTTCTCTTATACCACCTTAGCTAGACTACAAAATCATAATCCACTTTCATTGCTAATAATTCATATTGTATAACCACATTGTCTTTGACAGCACTCTACAGGTAAAGTACAAACATAAAAACATAGTAAAAATAATAGCATAATGAAAATAAGAAAATGTGGCAAGTTTGCCATTCAAATTAGTTGCATTCAGTTTCACCCTGCTAAAAAAAATACCTAGTTTTTGGTGAAGCTTTTACAAATTGTATTTTTTTTCCCGACCGCAAGCACCTGCAAAGGATAGTGAAGAGAGCAGAGAACATTATTGGGGTGCCTCTTCCTTCACTACAGGACATATTTTACAAACGCAGTGTCCGCAAGGCCTGCGGCATTGTGCAGGACCCCTTACACCCCTCACATGGACTTTTCACACTTCTGCCATCCAAGAGAAGATACTGCAGCATCAAAGCCAGGCTGTAGGAGAGTTCTTACCCCCAAGCTGTCAGACACCAGGCTGCCCCCAGGGATCTTCCACACGGCCTCAACCACCTCTAAAAACAGAACTATTAAACATACGAGCCACTGTCCTGCAAAGACGAGTGTGCATGTAGAAAAGAATTGAAATTCTCATACTGACCTTTAAGTATTTTGACACTCTTGCTATCCTTCTGCTGTGAAACATTCTGACCTGTCATTGTTTACACATGTCTTAAACAACTATTATCATACACTGATAATTTCTGTATTACCTATATCTATTATTTATTATTTATTTATTATATTGCATATCTTACAGATCAATATTGCTGCTACTTCTTCGTCTTGTCTTTGCACAATGTCTTGTTTGTGTTTTAATTTTAAATTGACATTTTAATTCTATTTTTAATTTATTATTTGCACGTCATGTTGTTACACTGTGGACCCTGAGCTTCGCAATTTCGTCTATCTGTATACTTGTATATGGTTGAGATGACAATAAAGTTCACTTTGACTTTGGGGATTTGCTGTGTGGAACGCAAATTACCTGGAGGTTGCAGGTTTATTCATGCATCAATGAGAATCATGCACTTAGTTTGCAGGTTTGAATCAAGTGCACAAGAACAGTTAGGCTCATTAGTTTGATACTGCTGAAGTGCCGAATGACTGAGAATTGTGCAACTCTTTTGCTGGTATTGATTCAGTTCAAACTCGAGAAAGTGAGAAAACAAGGCATAAGTGGGCAACAAATAAAGTCGGCGCTAGGGTTCATATGCACAACAGATAATTTTTGAGAAATATTTCTTACAAAGTTCAGTTTTGTCTGACTGTAATTTAATTTGTTGAATATACAAAAAAAACATAATATACATTTGTTTACAATTATGCTTATACAAAGCAGCCTCCAATGGCAAAATGTACAAATCCCCGAGTTAATACATTTTATTATAAATATGCTCAGTGCAGGTATGTTGTTAAAAAAACTTAGAATTTCTATCTTGTAAATGCATGATACAGGAGAGAACCTTGCACAAGATTCCTTCGAGCCATTTGCAGATGATTATCCAGTTAGACCTGAAAGAATAAAAAATAAATGCAAATCATGATAATTGTAAATTATTGTGCACGTGCATTAATCATCTACCCGTAAAACAAAGAATGCTGTCGACATCACATAAGTGCCCCAGTGCTAGTGTTGAGCTCAGGTGAATCGATAATGGGGTAATATGCACTTGCTGGAGTCAGCTTTTGGAGGTAAGCATAATTAGACTTTTGAATATTTTGCAAAAATAAGCTCACATTCCTAAGGCAGCTAAAAGTTGGCCCTAGTGGCTCTTTTATATTTTACAGAATTATTATATTTAACTCACTATTCTCTGAACAATTAGCCTAATGAGTACTGCATAAACAGACTAATGGCTCTGGGCTTGAATTTCAAACCAGGATGCCAGAACTGTGCAAATTATTTAAACATCCCATATGGTTTAACTTAATAAACTGTCATTTCTTAAGAGAGTGAGAATCAGTCTAACTGCCCAGCTCCAGTGGGAGTTTTATCACAGCCTGCATTCTCAACAGTAATGCAGTCAAGACGACATACTCAAATGAAGCATGCATCTACAGATGACTCTATAGAGGAGTTGAATTCAGTATGCTTAATATTATGTTGTATTAAGATTTGCTTACACTAAGCTATGCTAAAACAATAGTCTCTGTTGATGACTGGCATACAGTGGTACTGCCAATGTTTGCCATTTGTAAGTTGAAGAATGAAGCTCATGTTAATATCAGTTTTATAATAATGCACAGAGGATCTCAATTTATGCTTATGTATAGAGACTCCATGGGCACCACCTCCTCAAAACAGTAACCCTTGGCATAATCCATATATCAACATTTTATATATATATATATATATATATATATATATATATATATATATATATACACACACAAATATAGTGGAATATTTGATAGATATAATGTAATTTTTTTTCTCACATTCTTGAGTAACCCCATACCATCCCAATTAAGTTGGTAGGAATCCTGAAAGGTACACAGAAGATCTGCAGGCTATAGAAGAAAAGTAGGGGAACAATAATAGTTGAGGGCTACAGTATATTTGCTATATTTATTGAATGTTTTGCAAAATGACGTTGAATCACAAGCACATATTTAAGACATAAGTAGTACTGTGAGTGGGAAATTTAATAATAATAGTGCCAAATATAGTTTGAATCAACATGGATCTCAAGATGTAACATAATTCATTATCACTGTTCCCAAAAGCTGCACAAAGCACAGTTCAGTTAATCAAGCATCAAGTCTTCCCATCACTGCTTCACTGACTCGTGACAGTGCCATTCACTTTACTGTTAGAAAACCACAAATCTAAGGCAGTCAGCTCATTGCTGTTTCTGGTGGTAAACTAAATCAAGCATTTCCACTTTGTCATGGCTAGATATGCACTCCATTATTTCACATTCTGCCTAATTTCCATGGCATTTTCAAACAGCCCACTTTAGAAACTGAATCCACTTCTGCAAAACCATCTAGCGAGATCTCATTGCCAAAGTCTGCAACAATTCTGTATCTCACTTAAAGTATGTTTTACATGCTTTATGTAGACGTTCTTGGACTTTGTTCAGACATCTCTTGACCGGGACATTTCCAGGTCGACTGCTTAGTTCACACGTCCTTGACCTGGGAAGATAGACACTTGAATTCCTAGGATAGCCAGTTTCTGTGCAAACAGCTATAGTGAGCTAGTATTATGGACTGAATCTGCAGTCCTTACAGTCTAGTGCCTTATCTAATTAGGTCACTATATACATAACTGCATTTTCTTATCTGTATATTTATGTTTCATTTACACTAGCTGCTGCTGTCATCTTTTTGTTCAGCTGTACACTTTGCACCTTATAAATATAGATAATGTAAACTGTAACATTTTTACTGCTTATTCACAGTTTACTAAAAATGTATTAATTAATTTGGATTACACCTTATGATCTTGCACACACTTTCTTGCCAAATTGTTTCTTTAAATAAATGGGTTGTGTGAAATAAACACACACAAGCTCATGACAGGGCAGCTTAACACACAAACACAAACTAAATACACCAACTCCTTGACAGTCGCTCTGGAAATCAAGCTAAGGTCCTTGGAGCTGTGAGGAAGTGGTGCTTGCCACTGTGTTATTTGGCCACTGGAATTAGAACGCTTTTTAAAATTTTAATCAAAGTTTCAAGAATATATTTGCAAATGCATTACGTTTTACATCTTACTTGTACACCAAAGACCTTTCTCTTATTACCTTTTATTCTTTTAAAAATTATTTCATATTCAGGCTTTGAGTGATAACTTCATTTTTCCTTGGCACAAATGCTATTTGTTATGCAAATTCATATTGTAAATGAATATGTTCATTTAGTGCATTATCTTTTGTTGCAATTCTTTTCATCTAATGTATTTCCCCATTTTTTACAATAATATAAACACACCTACATATTGTGCTTACAACATATATGGGGGGGGGGGGTACCCATAATAATGTGATTTACAAAGACCATTGTCAGACTATTGAAAAGATTTCTGAATTGTCTTGTGTGTCACGGAGTTCTTGCCACCTTCCCTACTCGCCTGATCTTGTTGTTGCCGCATATGAAAAATGAATTCAAAGGAAAGCGTTTTTGTACCGTGGAGGAAGTCAAAGAAAAATCGCTGCAGGCTTTGGACAATGTTCCTCTTCAGCAATTCCAAAAATGTTTCCATTAGTGGGAAAACCATTGGGACAAGTGCATTCATTCACATGGAGGGTACTTTGGAGGAGACAAAAGTTTCAGTAGGTAAAAATTATTAAAACAATTTTTTTTTTTCAATTCTGGTTATTTTTGCGTACCCCCTAGTACATTTGTTAGGAAAACAGCTTGCATTGAAAGGGAAGTGATTTCTAATTATTTTACATATTTAAAGCATTCAAGTATATGTATTTTATTTACTGTTCTTTTTCTTGCCAGACAAACTGACAGCTAACATCTTTAAATCCCACCGGGAAACCTGCCAATTCCGAGTGGAGGAGCTACAAGCTTTGCAGTGGAAGCAGTTCACCCGTGAGGAAGTCATGGTCTACCAGTGCAAGGTATAAGCCATTATGAGGAGAAGAGCGAGGAGATGAGTAAAGCATATACTGTAAATGTGGAGGAGAAAGAAATAATAGCATTCTTCAGTTTGTCCTTGTTCAGATTTGTTTATGGATTTTGCCAGGTCATTTTATATCAGCTTATATTTTATCATTTCTTGAGCTGATCATTTTTGTGTGAATGTTAATGTTGATGAAGACTTATTAAATATACAAGGAGGGCTATGTGCAGGTATTGGAAATTACGACTGTCATAATAGATTACCTGAATCAAAAAAACATTACTTAAATTATACAACAGTGAGTGCCATAGCACGTAACAGTTAATGAAACATGCACCCTTGAATGCGTTTTTTTCTCAAATCTCTTATTTAAATAAAATTGAACTTTCTATTGGCCATCCTTCTTTCTCATGGTATAAGCACAATGTTTATTCACTATTATAGTACGGCGGGTATGATTCATTGGGGTGCCATACAACGATAATTAAATATTATGGCAAGTTATGAGTGCATTCTATACATCCCAAACCAGCTGTCAAGCGATATATTAATATGAGCAACATAGATAAATTACTTGTGACTGGCTTCATATATTGGTTTAATATGTAAATAATAAATATTTAATTTTATACTTTCAAGTATAACAGCAAGTTTAAGCAAAGGGTCTGTCACTGTTCCATTCATTAAATAGTCTGGAACTTAATCACTCGTCGGCCTCTGTATCAAGCAAGTTGAAAATCTAAACAAATTTCAAACCTAAGTCAGCTACAGACACCTTCCTTACCAGTCTGGCAGAAACCGACTTTCTTTCGATAACTACTGTAAATCACATTTCAATTAAGGCCACATAACAGTAGATAGAGCCAGCTTGGGAGGAGTTAGGTGTGACAGACAAGTTGTGGTATTTTGCAACATTCATTAGAATGTGTTTTTCATATTAAGAGAAAAATCTGTAATGAAAGTCTCTTTGACCTTAGAAGACTTACTTAGTGGCACATTCAAATCAAGTAGTAAGGGGTACCATAAGATGAAGAAGTACAATCTGTACATCATACATTAATTTTAACTTGACATAAGGTAATAGTATGTTAAGAATTACTATTATTCTGAAAAACTCAAATCTAGTATGTGTGTGACTAATGCCAATATATTAATTTACAAATAAATAACAACTTATAAGTGAAATGAGCTTTAAAATACAATGGTAATTATATTGTAGGAATGAAGAGGGAGTTTTATTGTTTTATGAAATCATCAGGTTCATTTTTGGCAAAGCAAAAATTAGTGAGAGGTTTGGTAAGGTGCCTACAATACTATTCCTTATGGTTTTCTGTGGATCAGGGCCTTACTTGGGCTTAACCATAATAACATGAAGTCCCGAGCCAGAGTCACACTTGGGTTTAACGCTAAGGAGGTTAAATTAGGTTAACTGAACCACACTTTTTTCCATAATATTGTTGATAATTGGAAGAATTATACCAGTAGGATACTCGCTTCACTTCTAAACACACCAGCACAGTTTGGCTTCTGTTGTGGTTATCTTCTAAAATGCTGACAAGTCTTGAAGGTGGTCTTTATTGCTCCCCATTTTTGATTTGCCTTCTTGGCACAAAGCAAAGAGCTTGACAGTACACTAGGAACACAATAGTTTTGAAAAGAATGACATACCACCTCACCTTATAATTGAACAGCAGTTCACTTCTGGAAGCCAATCAAAACTTGCCTCTCATGCCAAATCATGCCAATCAAAGCTAACAAGAGATTGGCTGTTTCTCACGATTATGATTTTAACATTGACCCAGGAATGCACTTCAGGCCAGCTTTCATTCATGGTACTTTGTGGTTGATAGTATGACTTAATGGCTAAAGAAATGCACTGTAATCCATAGTGTTCCTAGTTCAGTTCCTGCCTCTGACCCACTGTGTGTCTTGGACCAAGTCACTTATTTTGTGTTTTTTCTAAAACGCTAACAAAAAAGAAAAAATAGCATTCCTATCTGGTAATATTCTAACTACTCTAGTAGCAGAATGATATTATCACACTACTTGGGACATACTATGATAAGAATGTGAATTTTTTTTTTCTTTTGAAAGTATTAACTATACCTCTTTTTTATTTCAAGTATCTTAAAGTATACGCAGTAAGAATTGGAATTTTCCATAACACACACATTAGTTCATCACCAGACTTTGCTGATGTGTGATACCTTGTGAGATTCACTTTTGCATTTTTATTAGTGCTTTTTATCCAACATGCGAAAATACAGCTTCATATTTAAAATAAATATTCCTTTGATAATATCTGAATGTTTGTTAAAATCTCTGGCTATATACATAGACAATGAATATGATGTTTTTACAATACAGGCAGTCCCCGGGTTACATACGAGATAGGGACTGTAGGTTTGTTCTTAAGTTGAATTTGTATGCAAGTCAGAACAGGTACATTATTTTAATAAATGCTATTGTTGACCGACTGTAACCAAGTTCTCTACCAATGAATGATGGAGTTTCACCTCTTTGACCTTTTTATTATTTCTATTTTATTTTCCATGGTGATGATTTTTCTCTTCTTTACTGTATCACCAGCACTTGCATCCGATTTGTGTTTCAGAGACATTCTTGAAGGGTGAAGACAAAAGGTTAAGATGAGCTCTTCTGCACAGCACTGTACAGCTATCACAGCAGGAAGGCACCAGTCGTCAGCACGTCTGATGTACTGACAAGAGACAACTTCCTGTTATGTACGTAACAGTACAAGCAGGCTAGTTATTGAGAATGAATGGGGGTGGCGAGGGGCGATTCACCATTTGCCCACCACATAGTCACCTCCGCTACAGTGTGCTGCCTGCAGCGTCCACCCACCGAGAACAAACACAGTGTGGCCAAAGGCGGGTAGTGAATCGCCCACCACTGCCCCCATTCAACAGGCAGCCACCGGAGGCACACTACAATGCTGCCCCCTCCGCCCCATTCACCCTCAATGGCATCTGTTCAGCCAAAACCAGGTAACCACTTGCAGCATTACCAGCCACCCACCGAGAACGAACGTGGGAAGCCGTGTGTGGTGGGCGGGCAGTGAAACGCCCACCTCCACTCCATCCAGCCTGCATCCAGTCAGGAGCAGTAGCTGCGGTGGCGTAGTGGGCGGGCAGTGAACCGCCCCATCAAGCATCCGTCCTGCACATGAGCAATAGCTGTGGTCCCGGTGACTATGGACCACGGGTCACCGATTGCCGCTGGGAGCCACCCAAGGGACACTACACTGTGCGAGCAGCGAAATCACCCCCCTCTAGCCTCCGTCCAGACACCGCTTGCAGCGTCCCCAGGCTGAAGATGACGGAGAGGTAGTTACTGAGGCGCATGCGTCACAGCTGCAGCCCCGTTCGTAGGTCAGATGACTGTAACCTGGGGACTACCTGTACATTATTTTTTTTTAAACTTTGATACACAACATAAGTGTGGCAAACACTGTTTTATTTTCAAATACTGTTATAAGTCCATGTTGATTAATTAACAGAAACAACATCCTGTCATGTTCTGTAACAACTGTTGTTTTTTTGCATGTTGACTAATTTTGTGTTGAATAAATCATTTTTGGACATGCGTCACTTCCCTTAATATGTGGGTAAGTGATTACATTTCAGATGAATTTGGTAAATAAGGTGCTCTTCCTTTACATGAGCTCTAATTCAAGCTTGTTGTGGATGTTTTGTACCTTAAATAATTTAACCTAATGAAGGTCTGCCACAAAACACCTTGTATGATCACGCATGTATGATCATGGCAATGGGACTATCTCCTTGGAGACAGATATTAAGCATGTCAGGAAAGTTGGAGAGTAAGACTGGAGTAGCTATTAGCTAGGTGTTGAGCCTGTGTCTCTTGTAATGTAGATGTTGGTAATCACACATTGAAATGTCAAAGGCACCTTCATACAGTATGTGTTTGTATCTTGAAGCAATGTCAAATGTTGCTCCTCCTGTTTGTATTAATAAATGGATCATTGTGGATATCTCTTTTTAGTCAATTGAGGAGATGTGGGAGAGGTGTGCTTGCCGCCTGACAGATGCCATTCAGTATGTAGTTGAATTTGCTAAGAGGATTGATGGCTTTATGGAATTCTGCCAGAATGACCAGATTGTTCTCCTCAAAGCAGGTAAGACCCTTCTTATTAGTCACCATTTGCTAAAACTTCTTTACATTTTGAATCTTTTCTTAGGATTAAATATTTAACCAGTAGCAAACACAACCAGTTTAACTATAACCCTGTATCCTACCACAAGATTGAAGCCATGTGTTAACCTAAGGAATCCTGTGTCTTACATTCACAAGTGCATACCACAGTCAGAACTTAGAAGCAGCACTGGTTGGCTGCTTCCTTCCAAAGTTCAGCAGTCTTGTTGTTAAGATGATGGAATTTGAGTTTAACGATGTCTTCTAAAACGTATGTTTCTGTTAATGTGAGCACAATTCATTACTGCCTGCATTGGCCTCATCTTTTTGCAGTTTGTGTGTACATATCTTTTCCTCAGTCATTTTTAATCAATGAGGTTTTGTACACCTGCTTTAAATCAAAAATAAGGAATGCTAACAACTTTTGGACCACCTCCGGCAACCGGAAGTGGTACTCTAACCGAATACTTTCACAAACTTTCAAGTAAACTATGGTTATAATTACAGATAGATCATTCAAATTTTGTATAGATATTTATAATGATAAAAAGCAAACATATGAAATTTGAGAAAAATTACTTAACCAGAAGTAGTATTTTATTGAAACAACCATCCAAATTTTTTGTATCATGGATATATAAATGTGTACACGATATTAAAAACTGTATTCAATATAACACATATTCTTTCAATAACTTTTTTTTTTTTAATGTATATATCATCGGTTCAACAATAACGTGTAAACATTCAACATGCCATGTTAATATAAAGATGTAATGGGAACAATAAGCTGCTACTTCTCCATCATGTCCCTGTTAATATGAGGTGGCAGTCAAACTAAAGTTAGAAAATGATATTTATTAGAAAATGGAACGAACCTTATCAAAACTAATAATGTCATTTCTCAATGTAGTCTCCACCCTTCTCAATGCACTTGTGCCACCTGCCTGGAAGTGCCTGGATTCCAGCAGAATAAAAGGTTTTGTGTTGTTCTCGCAACCACTCGTGTACCGCTTTCTTCACGTCATCATCTGCCTTGAATTGACGACCACCCAGATGTTTTTTGTCCAAAAAGATGGAAATCACACGGTGCCAAATCTGGCGAATAAGGAGGATGTGGCAATACCACAAACTTCAGTTTCTCCAGACAAGACTTGGTGTTCTTAGCATTGTGTGCACGGGCATTGTCTTGCAGAAAAAGGACCCCTTGAGACAGTAGTCTCCGCCATTTGAATCGAATAGCAGGCTTCACATTGGTCTCCAGCAAGTCACAGTAACTTGCACTAGTGGCTGTAGTACCCCTCAGCATGTAGTGTTTGACAATAACTCGAGTGCACGAGTGGTTGTGAAGACAAGACAAAACCTTTTATTCTGCTGGAATCCAGGCAGGTGGCACAAGTGCATTGAGGAGGGTGGAGGCTACATTGAGAAATGACAATCAGTTTTGTTAAGGTTTGTTCCATTTTCTAATAAATCCCATTTTCTAACTTTAGCGTGACTTCCCCCTGAACATTTAATTTTATCATTTTCTTTATCTAATTTATTTCATAATTAAATGTAGTTAAATGCAGTTTTACCTATAACAATTTATTGCAACAAATATGATATAATACTAACACTTTTTATATGTTTGTAGGTGACTATAACTCTTTTTACTTTGCACGTAATCTAGGTAATGCATATGTAATCATGAAAAAATTCCACCACCGCGTGACCTCCCTAAGTATGAAAATATCATTTTAATATTAAGTTTGATTAGTTATGATGAGAAACAAAGAGATATATTTGTAAAATATTGTGCAACTGGAAGTGGTTCTGATGACCTATCCATCCATCCATTATCCAACCCGCTATATCCTACTGGGTCACGGGGGTCTGCTGGAGCCAGTCCCAGCCAACACAGGGCGCAAGGCAGGATACAAACTCCGGGCAGGGTGCCAGCCCACTGCAGGGCACCCACACACCAAGCACACACTAGGGACAATTTAGGATCGCCAATGCACCTAACCTGCATGTCTTTGGACTGTGGAACAGCACATTTTGGGGTCATGTGTGATGGTACTTTTCTGCTTAATGAACAATCTATTGTGGTAACTTACCCTACACTGCTAGCATGACAACATATCTTGTTCAGTCCGAAGAATCTTAATCCACCTACAACAACACAGTGGTGACTGGGTGTCCCATTTCATTTAAAATAGGAAAAAATCAAATTACAAAAAACAGTCCCAAACTTCTTTAAAATCTGGGAGGCATCTATTAATGTTATCATTTATTGATTTAACATGCTGAATGTCTGGCAATCTTTTGTATGGCTTAATATCTTTGTGTGATGTCTTCCTCTGTTTGCTCTGTAGATCAGTAAAGAAAAGAGGGTATCTGGTCTCATCTTCACAAGACTTACAGCTTTGTCATTATAATGCAGTTTTTAAAATTAGTACAATTATTACACAATTAACACAAGGGACAACATGCTCTAGTTTAAAAAAAAAAAACACTATTTTGAACTTATTTTTTCTCAAAATAAAGGTAGTTAAAACTAAACAAATAGTAAATATTGACTGACCTTTACCAACTACAGTGTGTTTGCACAAGTAGCAGAATTAGCATGTTAGAATATTAGAATAAAAAAAAAATCAAGAAAGATGATCTGATTCTTGGCAAATTCACCTGGAAGATTTAACCATGGGTTTACTAGGAACTATGTACTTTAATTACTACAATAAATAATTGTGACTTTCTATTAATACATCATTATTAGGCACACATTAGTTAGTGCCTAATTCTGTATTTGATCATTTTTTTAAATTTATACTTGCATTTTGCGTGAGAACCTCTCATATCACTTTGCAGCAGCACATAGTGAAGAACACCATACAAAATTTAACAGAATTGAAATTAAATATTTAGCCTTATCTATTTTGCTCTGAAAATGACCGTTTTAAGGGAAAATACCAACAGCAGATATAAAAATGTTATGTTGTATGAACCCAAGGAAAGGTGAGTGTTACAATAAGTCCCTAACTAACACAATATTTTGTATTTCGTGCGACTTGTCAATGGTGTTAATAGGCCTTTGAGATGTATCATGACCATGTGTATACTGTGGTCAAGATGTTTGGTAATGTAACCAATTAGTGGTATATGTTTTAGTATATATTTTTTCTTATACATCTTTCTATTATGTTTTTCCAAGGTTCTTTAGAAGTTGTTCTTGTGCGCATGTCTCGAGCTTTCAATCAAGAGAACAATACAGTCTTCTTCGAAGGGAAATATGCTGGGACAGAGATCTTCAAATCACTAGGTGAGCTTGTCCATCTAACTATCCTCTTTAATAAAATCCCTGTGTATGTCCGTGTTTCTGGTGAAGTGCGCATGCGCGGGGCACGGAGCGATGCTTCAAAGCAGATGCTTTAAAGGCTGCCTGACGCGTCACACAAGACAGAGCGGGCGGGACCTATAAAATATCGTGCGGCAGATCCAATCGGATTTTGGTAAATGAGGTAAGACCTAAAACAGAAAACACAAAAAATCCAATCGGGTTCTGAGACGCGGAGACCAGCTTCCCCATTGTTGTGCAAGTGTTCACTCTGAGGATGTCAGATTTGCGATTAAGAAGCTTCGTCCGGTAAAGTGTAAAGTAAAAGTAGATTTATTTTCGCACACATTACATCAGTTGCTGGGGAGAATCTGCTGATTGCCCACTGTTGTCACAGAAAATTAAATGCATATTACGGACAGCAAAGCCAGTATTACTGTCAAGAGAAAATTACAGGCATTTTACGGAAAAAATTTAATGAGGTAAAAGGTCCCTTGCCATTTAATATAGACTGTTCCTACTAATGTTTATGGACTACTGTTCTAGCGCCCGTTATTGTAACGGGCTTAATGACTAGTATTTATATAATCTACTCAGCCACTCTGTCGCATGCACTTTGGCAGTCCTAAAATGATGTTGAAAAATTACTTACGACAACCTACAAGTTTTTTTTAATTCACCACTCACCATTCTCTTTGTAGTCTTCAACATTTAGTCAAGTTTATTGTCATGGGTACGTAGAACAATGAAATTCTTATTTGCATGTCTCCTTACAATAGCTGAAAAATACAATATAAATAAAATAGTTAAAAATATTCATAACATGCAATATATGTTGTGACAGCCATTATTACCCAGCCGAGGCACCAGCTGGATAGAAGGACCAGGGGAAAGGGCATCCGCAAGGCACTACCTCCTGGGAGGCTGTGGCACCATGGATTCCTGCATGGCACGCTGAGTTGGAGTTTGGCGCAGCCCTGCTGGGTTCCATGGGGGCCACAGAACCCTACTTTGGGCTTTCACCACACACCTGGGAGTGATTCCAGGTCTGATTAATGAGCCACCTGGAACACTTCCAGGACCAGCTTATAAGGAGCCGCCTCACTCCATTCAGAAGCCAGAGTTGGGTGGAAGAGGACAAAGCTTGCTGGAGGAGGAGAGGAGGCAAGAGAAAAAGAAAAGAAACAGTTAAAAAGAGTATGTTTTGAATTTTGTGTCTGTGCTGTACCGGTGTGAAACTAGACAAAGAAAAAATAAAAGCGTGTGTTTGCACTTGTGTCCTGCATCTGTCTGTGTCAAGAGCGCCCCCTGCAGGCCACAATGTATATGCATGCATATGTATATGCAATACTGTATTTATATACATCATGCATAGCAAAAACTTGGGTTTAACAATAGACCAGTGGTTCTCAAACTTGATGTCATAATCTACTGAAAGTGAGGTCGTTAAACTACCCGACTATGATCTGATGTCCAGTTTGAGTCATATGTGGCTTTAATAGACTAATTTTTCTGTTTGCTTATAATTTGCATGATCATTTTGGTAAGACCATTTTGTTAATTGGCTCTGGTGTGATTACCTCCATTACGTGTATTATGGCATACAACAACACAACACCTCACAAGTTATACAGTGTTACTTGCTTCAGTTTTCTGTTTTATATCTATTTACCTTTCAACACGGAGGGCTACATTGAACTTGGCGAACTTTTCAAGTGTTTGGTTGTATACTGTATGTACTACATTGAGATGTGCTGTTCATTTGATATTACTTAGTGTTACTTTTGTTTAAAAGTGTTATTTTTGTTTAATGTTTTATGGTAACCACATACTGCCAGTGTCTCTTTGTGTCCTCCACAATTAACATTACATGAATCCTGGAAAGAGAGGTTATGTTTTTTCCATAGAGTGAGGCCTTTTCTTTATAAATTTAATGTTGAAAGCTCAAACTTATTATTTTTTTTATAGTAGTCTTTGCATAGGTCAAGCATGTTGTTGTAAACATTCATAATACAGTAGTGCCTTGTACTCCGAACGATTATAACTTCGAACGTTCCAGAGTTTGAACGCCAATTTGAGAGAAATCTGATCCAGAGTTCGAACGATGCTTCTATATTCAAACTGCACACGCAGCACAAGCATAAATGCCATCTGTTGTGTGTCCAAGTTGTCTCTAACTCTCACTGTGAAAGCATTTCTTGCATTAGGCTCATGTGTTTTCATTGCTCTTTCAGTTTATTTTTGGTGTGTTTGGTTTATATACAGTACTGTGCAAAAGTTTTAGGCAGGTGTGAAAAAATGCTGTAACCAAAGAATGCTTTCAGAAATATAAATAATGATTGTTTATTGTTATCAATTTACAAAATGCAAAGTGCGCGAACAAAAGAAAAATCTAAATCAAATCAATATTTGGTGTTACTACCTTTTGCCTTCAAACCAGCATCAATTCTTATAGGTTCACTTGAACAAAGTCAGGGATTTTGTAGGATTCTAGTCAGGTGTATGATCAACCAATTATACCAAACAGGTGCTAATGATCATCAATGTCACACGTAGGTTGAAACACAGTCATTAACTGAAACAGAGGAGGCTTAAAACTGGATGAGGAACGGCCAACCTCTGCTACCAAGGTGAGGTTGTGGAAGACAGTTTCATGTCATGGCAAGATTGAGCACAGCAACAAGACACAAGGTAGTTATACTGCATTAGCAAGGTCTCTCCCAGACAAAGATTTCAAAGCAGACTGGGGTTTCAAGATGTGCTGTTCAAGCTCTTTTGAAGAAGCACAAAGAAACGGGCAACGCTGAGGATCGTAGACGCAGTGGTCAGCCAAGAAAACTTAGTGCAGCAGATAAAAGACACATCAAGCTTATTACCCTTCGAAATCAGAAGATGTCCAGCAGTGCTATCAGCTCAGAACTGGCAGAAACCAGTGGGACCCAGGTACACCCATCTACTGTCCGGAGAAGTCTGGCCAGAAGTGGTCTTCATGGAAGAGTCGCATCCAAAAAGCCATACCTCCGACGTGGAAACAAGGCCATGTGACTCAAGTATGCACGAAAACATAGGAACTGGGGTGCAGAAAAATGGCAGCAGGTGCTCTGGACTGATGAGTCAAAATTTGAAATATCTGGCTGTAGCAGAAAGCAGTTTGTTCGTTGAAGGGCTGGAGAGCGGTACAATAATGAGTGTCTGCAGGCAACAGTGAAGCATGGTGGAGGTTCCTTGAAGGTTTGGGGCTGCATTTCTGCAAATGGAGTTGGAGATTTGGTCAGGATTAATGGTGTTCTCAATGCTGAGAAGTACAGGCAGATACTTCTCCATCATGCAGTACCATCAGGGAGGCGTATGATTGGCCCCAAATTTATTCTGCAGCAGGACAACGACCCCAAACATGCAGCCAAAGTCATTAAGAACTATCTTCAGCGTAAAGAAGAACAAGAAGTCCTGGAAGTGATGGTATGGCCCCCACAGAGCCCTGATCTCAACATCATCAAGTGTGTCTGGGATTACATGAAGAGACAGAAGGATGTGAGGAAGCCTACATCCACAGAAGATCTGTGGTTAGTTTTCCAAGATGTTTGGAACAACCTACCAGCCGAGTTCCTTCAAAAACTGTGTGCAAGTGTACCTAGAAGAATTGATGCTGTTTTGAAGGCAAAGGGTGGTCACACCAAATATTGATTTGATTTAGATTTCTCTTTTGTTCATTCACTGCATTTTGTTGATTGATGAAAATAAATGATTAACACTTCCATTTTTGAAAGCATTCTTTGTTTACAACTTTTTTTCACACCTGCCTAAAACTTTTGCACACACACACACACACACATATATATATACATACACACACACACACACACAGTGGAACCTCAGTTCACGAACGTCTCGGTAAACATACAAGTCGGTTTACGACCAAAAAGTGCGCCAAACTTTTGCCTCGGTTAATGACCACACACTCGGTATACGTACAAGCCAGTTTCCCTTTCGGTTTGTACATGTTCAGTCTCTCCCTGTGCATTTCCTGTGCAGCGAGCAAGAGAGAGAGCTAGAGAGCGCGCGACACACACACACACAGGCAGCGCGAGAGAGCTGGACGCACACAGTAGGAAGGCAGTTAAAAGAATGCACTGGGCTTGATTTTGTTTTCACTTCTGTTTACAGCGATTGGTTCGTAGCGTGCATTGTTGCAATGTTACTTTTCTTGGTGGTTTATTAAATTACAGATTTTTTCAAATGTTCATTTTTTTCCCTGTGCTTAAAACTCATTAAAAAAATGTTTTTAGCCAGCGGTTGGTAGCGCTATAGCGCGAACTATTGCAGTGTTAGTTTTCTCTGTTGTTCAAGGTTTTCTCAGTGTTATTCAATGTTTTTACATTTAGTTTACTATTACGCTGTGCATTCTATGGTTTAATTAACTATATTTGTGCTTAAAAACTTAAAAAAAATATTTATTTACATACAGTTCGTATGGTCTGGAATGGATTGATTGTATTTACATACAGTCCTATCGGGGAAATTGCTTCGGTTCACGACCAAATCAGTTTACGACCAGAGTTTTGGAACGAATTATGGTCGTGAACCAAGGTTCCACTGTATATATTACACACACACGCATGGAAGGACCGGGGAAGGGAGTGTTTCCAGAGCATTACCTCCCTTGGAGCGCTAGGTGGCAGCCCCCCTGGGTTGCAGTGGTGCCTCAGACTCCCGCAGGGCTCCATGGGAGCTGGAGTTTGGTGCAGCTCTGTTCGGTTCTGGGGGTGCTGCTGAGCCCTTAATTGCAGCACAGCCAATGAGCACCTGGAGCACTTCCGAGTGCCTTATAAAAAGAGCCAGCAGCCACTACTCCGGGAGCCAGAGTTGGGAGGAGGTGGATGAAACTTCCACTTTTTTATGCTTAGCTCTCTGTATAATAAGCAAACTAGTGTTAGATGATCTGAGGTTATGACTGGCACTCCAGAATATGCGAGTGGAGCAAGATTATTCACAGCCTTATATTCCATTAGCAGTATTTTAAAATCTGTTCTAAACGACAGAGGTAACCAATTAATGATGTTAAAGCCAGTGAAATGTGCTCAAATTTTTTTTTTGCTGGTTAAGATTCTAGCTGCTGTATTTTGAACTAACTGAAACCAAATTTATGTATTTTCTTAGGTAGTCCTGTTAGGAGAGCATTACAGTAATCTAGTTGACTAAAAACAAAAGCGTAAATTAAATTTTCAGTGTTTTGCCATGTTATAAGAGGTCAAACTTTTGCAATATCTCATAAGTGAAAAAATGCAGTCCTAGCAGTATAGTTAATGTTTGATTTAAAGTTTAGATCAGAGTTCATGATCACAACTAAATTCTTAACTTCCACCTTGTCTTTGAGTGCCAAGGGGTCGTTTATTTCTAAGATCTTCACTATTTCCATTTTTTCCAACAAGAAAAAATTCTGTTTTTTGTTTATTTAGCTTGAGAAAATTACTATTCATCCACTCAGTAATACAAGTCAGACATTGGATCAAAGCACACAGAGAATCAGGGTCATCAGGTGCTATAGATAAGTTAATCTGTGTCCTCTCTACATAACTGTGGTAGCTCGCCTTGTGTTTTGAGATAAACTGGCCTAATGGGAGCATGTAAATTGAAAATAATGGTGGGCCCATAATAGATCCTTGTGGTATCCCATATAAAACATACAATACAATCACCATAACTAACAAAAAATTTCCTACGTGTTAAGTAAGACTGAAACCAACTTAGGACCATTACCAGAGAGACCCACCCATTGGCTAAAATAATTAATAAAAATGCCCAGGTCTATGGTGTCGACAACTGCGCTATAGTCTAACTGCATCAACATTAACCTGTAGGTCATTAACTATTTTAAACAATACAGTTTCTGTGCTGTGATTTAGTCTAAAACCTGAGTGAAACTTATTAAGAATGTTGTGTTTATTATTTAACTGGTAAAAAACTTTTTTTCTAGAAGTTTACTTAAAAAAGGCAGGTTAGAAAAGTTCTTAAAGACAATACTCTTAAAGAGTATTTTTCTTGAGCAGGGGTTTAACTACTGCTGTTTTTACAGAATCTGGGAAGAACCCAGTATCTAATGAGGAGCCAACTATATCAAGTACACTATCAATGAGCACATCAGAAACTTCTTTAAAAAAAGCATGTTGGGACTGAGTCAAGGGTAGAAATGGAAGGTTATAATTGAGTAATTATTCTATGAAGTTCACGTAAACCTATTATAATGAAGGAATTTAATTTACTATAGTGAACTTGGTAAGGGTCAGTGGTATAGTCCTGTGAGGGATGTATTATGTTACATGTAACTTGCTTGTTTTGTGATTAAAGAATGTTGCAAAAGCTTTGCATGTTTCACTTAAGTATTCAGGAGGCAATCTGCTGATTGAGTTTTGTTTAGAACATGATCAAAAGTAAAAAATAAAACTTGGATTTCCTGCATTTCCATTGATAATTTTAGAAAAGTAGGACAGCCTCTCTCTAGTCAGTCTGTTTTGTTGTACTCAGTAATATGCGCCTTCAATATTTTATGGTGAACTGTTTTTTAGTTTTTCCCCCCATTTACGCTCAGCCTTGCGGCATGTCCTCTTAAGTGTAGACAGAGTGTCTTCCAAGGTATTCTGGTGCTGGTGAATTTTTTAACAACTTTATCTGGGGCTACAATTTTAATTACAGCTTTCATTTTAGCATTAAAATTGCCCTCCTTACTGGTTACATTGCTGGGTGTATTAATACAAGCGTTACTCTCAGACTGGTCATGCATAGTACAGTATTAGCAAACCTAGAGGCAGCCGTGGCATCAAAATAACATTTACTAGGGATATTTTGCTCATTAGTTTTAGTCTCCAGAATTTCTACATTAAATAAAATGCAAAAATGGTCAGATATACTGGTTAACTAAATCCAGCATGCATCCTCCCTTATGTGTAGTCATGAGTAATGTGCTAGGTAAATTCAAAAGAATGCAGTAAATTAATAAATTCTCTTCCTTTGGGGTTAGACTGGTTATCAAAATGAAAGCTTAAGTTGCCTACTATTAGGAACCAGTCATAGTTTGTTATTATTATAGACACTAAATCTGAAAATGAATCAGTAAAAGATGCATTATATTTAGGAGGTCAATAAATGGTCAATACTAGAGATTATGATACTCCTTGACTAGCTGCACCAGATTACTTGAAAGACACGAAAGTACCAAAATTGACATCTTACAGATTAACCAGCTTGAGAAAATACTCTCTAGATCATCGCCTTTTTACCTTGGCTAACAGTGTGAGCAAAATTATAATTTGGAGGTGCTGCTTCAATTAATACTGCAGCACCATCACTACTGAGCCACGTTTCACTCGTTGTCAGAAAGTCTGTATTGGTATCACTAATAAGATTGTTAATGTAAAATGTCTCGTTAGTTAGCAATGCCATACTGAGGTTCTCAGAAGACCATATCTGCACTGACGTTTTGGGACAGCTCGAGATGGCAATTAAGTTATCAGTGTTTATACTGGTTTGACCAGACCTTTTTTTAAATTACAACCTGGAACTAAAATGCTAATATAGTGCACATCCACTGGTAAACCCACTGCAACAATGTCATATCTTAAAAAGAGTTCATGACTAACATAAGAACTAAAATTAGGAAGTCATGCATGTGGCATAGCGGGTCCGTGGCTTCCAATAAAAAAAAGGTTGGGTTTTAAATCCACATAGCCGTTCTCTGTGGGTGCGATTGCACGACCGCAGGGAGTTAATGAGGTGATTGGAGCGAGTCGCACTTGCACGTGTGGGTGCGGTCGTTCTAGATTGCCTCATTGGCTTCCTGCGGTGTGTGATTAAGGCACTGCGCCCATGGAGGCGTGCGGAGGTGTGTGTGTGTGTGTGTGTGTGTGTGTGTGTGTATATATATATATATATACACTGTATGTATATCTACAGTGCATCCGGAAAGTATTCACAGCGCATCACTTTTTCCACATTTTGTTATGTTACAGCCTTATTCCAAAATGGATTAAATTCATTTTTTTCCTCAGAATTCTACACACAACACCCCATAATGACAACGTGAAAAAAGTTTACTTGAGGTTTTTGCAAATTTATTAAAAATAAAAAAACTGAGAAGTCACATGTACATAAGTATTCACAGCCTTTACTCAATACTTTGTTGATGCACCTTTGGCAGCAACTACAGCCTCAAGTCTTTTTGAATATGATGCCACAAGCTTGGCACACCTATCCTTGGCCAGTTTCGCCCATTCCTCTTTGCAGCACCTCTCAAGCTCCATCAGGTTGGATGGGAAGCGTCGGTGCACAGCCATTTTAAGATCTCTCCAGGATATTCAATCGGATTCAAGTCTGGGCTCTGGCTGGGCCACTCAAGGACATTCACAGAGTTGTCCTGAAGCCACTCCTTTGATATCTTGGCTGTGTGCTTAGGGTCGTTGTCCTGCTGAAAGATGAACCGTCGCCCCAGTCTGAGGTCAAGAGTGCTCTGGAGCAGGTTTTCATCCAGGATGTCTCTGTATATTGCTGCAGTCATCTTTCCCTTTATCCTGACTAGTCTCTCAGTCCCTGCCGCCGAAAAACATCCACACAGCATGATGCTGCCACCACCATGCTTCACTGTAGGGATGGTATTGGCCTGGTGATGAGCGGTGCCTGGTTTCCTCCAAACATGACGCCTGGCACTCACACCAAAGAGTTCAATCTTTCTCTCATCAGACCAGAGAATTTTCTTTCTCATGGTCTGAGAGTCCTTTAGGTGCCTTTTGGCAAACTTCAGGTGGGCTGCCAAGTGCCTTTTACTAAGGAGTGGCTTCCGTCTGGCCATTCTACCATACAGGTAGATGCATTGGTGGATTGCTGCAGAGATGGTTGTCCTTCTGGAAGTTTCTCCTCTCTCCACAGAGGACCTCTGGAGCTCTGACAGAGTGACCATCGGGTTCTTGGTCACCTCCCTGACTAAGGCCCTTCTCCCCCGATCGCTCAGTTTAGATGGCCGGCCAGCTCTAGGAAGAGTCCTGGTGGTTTCGAACTTCTTCCACTTACGGATGATGGAGGCCACTGTGCTCATTGGGACCTTCAAAGCAGCAGAAATTTTTTCTGTAACCTTCCCCAGATTTGTACCTCAAGACAATCCTGTCTCGGAGGTCTACAGACAATTCCTTTGACTTCATGCTTGGTTTGTGCTCTGACATGAACTGTCAACTGTGGGACCTTATGTAGACAGGTGTGTGCCTTTCCAAATCATGTCTAGTCAACTGAATTTACCACAGGTGAACTCCAAGTAAGCTGCAGAAACATCTCAAGGATGATCAGGAGAAACAGGATGCGCCTGAGCTCAATTTTGAGCTTCATGGCAAAGGCTGTGAATACTTATGTACATGTGCTTTCTCAATTTTTTTATTTTTAATAAATTTGCAAAAACCTCAAGTAAACTTTTTTCACGTTGTCATTATGGGGTGTTGTGTGTAGAATTCTGAGCAAAAAAATGAATTTAATCCATTTTGGAATAAGGCTGTAACATAACAAAATGTGGAAAAAGTGATGCGCTGTGAATACTTTCCGGATGTACTGTATATATGGGTCGACACCAGAGAAAAGGGGAGATAGAAATGAAAGGAAAAGGGAGATAGAAATAGAAGGAAAAGGGAGATGAATAGATGCATCGAGGGATGGAAGAAATCGAGATGGAGAAAGAGAAAGGAGGTTAAAGGCCGGGAAAGAGCAGTCCTAGCAGGATTATCTGGACACCTCGAGCGGGAGACAGAATGAGCTGGGGCCCGTGGAGGAGCATTTGTTGGTGGCGCTTTAGGGGCTAGTTTGCCCCACTGAATGTTTGAGTGAGTGGGGTGAGCAGAGCAGGTGTCCTCCTGAGGGATCTGAGGAGCTACTATAGGAGCGCGAAGGATGAAGGGAGGATAGCTGACCTCAACGGTCTGACAGTGACGTCTGGAAGGAGGCCAAGACGGAGGTTAGCCGAAGGAGCTCGTGGCTGTTGGGTCTCCGCCGGCTGAAGGAGCAATGGGTGAGCCAGGGAGAAAGAGAGACAGAGGTGGGCTGGAGAGTAAGAAAGAGAGAGAGACTGTGTTTTAATTACTGCATTTTACCTCATATTTTAAAGGATTTATTTATTGGATTTTATACCCCTGGACACTGGTTTTTATGGATTTATTGAACCTGAGGCACTGCACTTTGAACATTGTTTGTTGTTTTAAATAAAAGCACTTATGCACCTTTTGAAAATATCCCCTGGTTTCATGTGAGATTTGTCCTCATTTGTCAGCTTATCTCAATGACATTACCGACGGTGTTGGGTTCAGAGCTCCCGGAAGGACGTTGGGAGCTTGGAGAGAAGCCGATCTTCAGACATTGAAACTGAAACGGACAGTGAAATTGAAAGCAATTCTGATGAATTCGAAAGTGACGCTCGTGTCATTAGCACATGTGCAGTGTGCTGTTCAAAAGCTGATCAGTCTGGAAAGAAAATCTGCAAGAAACCATGCAACTATTGTCCTGACTGTGATGTTTGATTGTGTATTTCACCGTGCTTCAGGATTGACCACACACCCTACACATTTTGACAGTATATATGGTATTAAGATTATTTTTTATTGTTATTCATCATTATTATTTGTATTATTATTATACTTTCTACACTTCTGACTTTGTACTTTTAGTGGTTTGCACATTTTACAGTAGAAAGATGAGATTTAATAAATATGTAATTTCTCAAAACAAAAAAATGCAACCCCTTTTAAATTTTTTCTAGAAAAAACGTGTAACGCTAACAAGGTTAATCTCAGTACTTCACATACTTTTACCAGATTGGTGCTTTTTGATAACCTCATCCCCAGTTTGTATTAAATGTTTGTTTAAAATAATAGATTCTAATGGGCGGAGCCCCAAGTTGTGAGGTGTTACTCACGTAATAATGAAGTGATAGAATCGAAATAAATACACAGTGTATACCTGTATACAGTACAATCACAATCAAATTCTGTGTTGGATATGGTCTCCTTCTTCTTGCAAACACAGATCGACACAGTGCCCCATATTGGCAAAGATATCTGCAATCATTGTAGGGGTGATGGGAGCAATTTCCTGTTCAGTATTTTGCTGTAATTGTTCCAGTGTATGAGGTTTGGTCTTGTACACTTTTCCTTTCAGCTCTCTCCAAAAGAAGAAATCTGGAGGTGACAGGTCCAGGGAACGAGGTGGCCATAGTCCCTTTGAAATGACCCATGCCATGCTGTAAGCCAACATGTGACAGTTTGCCCCTTCTTGCTGGAAATAAGCTTCACTGATTTCACGGTCATGCAGTTCATTCACAAATAAGTCAAAAGAGCGCAATTCCTCACCCGTTTGTACAGTTATCCAGGAATACTGTGATCTTTATTTTGTTTGGATTGCTTCATTATTAAGACAGTAATAGATCATAACTTGGGGCCCACCCATTAGAATCACCCTGTATATTTAGAATACAGGAAAATTATTAGAAATTTCTTTTCTATCTAACATTAAATTTAGTTATATATATTTCAGTTTTAAAAATTACCTGCAAATTGCCAATAAATATGATATATTTAATAAATATAATAGATATGTACGAATTTCTAGGAATGATACTTTTTAACTCCACTATAAATATGTTTCAGCTTTTGCCTAACAAAGCAAAATATTCTGCATTAAATTAATATGTCAAAATCACCAAACCTTTTATTTTTAATACTCCTTTCTCAAATTACACTTTTCATATGATATAGATGACCTAGGTATTGATGTTTATCTCATTGTGGGTCTCACCGCTGTCATATACTTTTATAGATAACAGATTTTGTAGTTTGAAAAGTAAGGGAAGCTGAGATATTGCAGACATAATATTAAGATACAATCTAACATCTCATTTTTTTTCTTAGGTTGCATGGATTTGGTGACATCAATGTTTGATTTTGCCAAGAGCCTATGCACACTGCACTTATCTGAGGAAGAGGTGGCTCTCTTTACAGCCTTGGTGCTCATCAACTCTGGTAATAATTCAGTCGAGTTTATATGTATGTTGGGGTGTATATTAGTGTCAGTGTGGAGACCAAGAAGAAGGAGTGTTACATTTGTGAGTTTTTTCCCACCACTGGTTGTCACTTTTATCTTTTCAAAGATGTTTTTGAGTTTAAGTGGTAGTAAAGTATGATTTACTGGAAACCCCCTTTAAATATACAATAGCAACACTGTAAACAACCGGGTCATTCGGGATGTCTGTGTTATAAATTAAATCTCATCCTGTGAAGAACATATATACTGCATGTTTGCAATATTTTAGAACTAAGAGTGCATTGCTTTTGATTGATACATATTTTCAGTACAGCAGGCAAAATATAAAGTAGTAGTATAAGACAGGAAGACTCTTTAACAGAAAATTATATGATGTGAAGCATTCAACGGCTATGTAAAATATAAAGTCAGGTCAAGCAGGGGTTTATTTTAAAGGCCTATGCAGAACCAGTTTTTCTGAGTACTTGTGTCTGCTTTCTAAAAGGCTTTGTCTCACCTACTTCTGACTCAACTGTAAACAGAGTCAGGCTCCCACCTGTACACCAAATGTGTTGTCCTGCTGCTTGTGCTCTTGAGAGCATTAAGTTTCAATAGATTGTTTAGATGCAATAAATAGACATAAATAAACCAGAAATACTATAACTTAAATGAACAGAATTTGTGGCCAGTTTGCATTCACCATAAGTAAAGATACAAAATGCAGGTTTTCAGCAAAGTCAAAACTCCTACATAAGCCATTCACATATGCAATTGATAATGTTAAAAAAAAATCACAAATATAAGTAAAATAAATGAACAGTAGTGATTTACATCTCTTCATAAAGAAATAAAGAGCTGCTGGTCCAATCTTCGTTATCTGTGCAGTTTCTTTTATTGTAAATTGAAATGTAAAAATGTCCACATATTTACTGTGTAAAGTTAGGTTTGTGACCTATGAGGGGGTACAACTTGCCCACTGGCACGGATGATACACTGGTTGGCAGAAAGCATAAAAGGTTCTTATCAGCCTTGGCAAGGTGAGTTAACTCTGATGCCTGGGCCCATCCATTACATCAGTGCTTCCTCTTCTGATTGAGTATGGAGGAATATGTAGGCCAAAATCAAATGTAGTAAGAAGTCAAGCAAAATGACACCTTTTATTGGCTAACTAAAAAGATTACAATATGCAAGCTTCTGAGGTAATAAGCTTGCATATTGTAATCTTTTTAGTTAGCCAATAAAAGATGTCATTTTGCTTGACTTCTCACTACATTCATAATGGCTAACACGGTACAACACCCTAGTACTACAGACAAAAATCAAATAAATAAAAGTACTGCGAAATGTGACCAGAAATAAATATGCTGTGAAATGTGATCATGAATAAATAAATGTGTCACGAAATGTTTTTTGTTGCTTATTTATTTATTTATTTATTTTATATTGTCTGTAATATTCCTCCAAACGCATCATGAAATATGGCTTGAAATAAAACTGTTATTTTTTACTCATCAAAGTTGAGGTGGTGGGCTCTAGCACATACTGTGTTTTGATTGGTGAATTTTCTTCTATAGATTGCTCATGCCTGATTCATTATGTCTGCAGGAGATGGAGGTAAATGAATTAATTAGAAAAATGCTTACTACTACCGATGATTGCTACTGCCACTTATCAGAGCTGTTTGAAAAAGTAGCTGTAAATATGCACCTGACTTTACACCAGTAAAACAAGGGTCAGATATTGAATTCAAAATATTAGTTGGCACTGCTTTGGGCTTTCAATTTCAAAGTGTCTAAACTGATAGAGGTGCAGCTCACCGTATCTCACACTGGCTCATTCGTCTCCTTGTGATCGTCTTCTCTGAAACACCATGTAGATTTTTGATCTGTGCTACTTTTAAACCACATAAAAGGAAGTGTTCAACTGACCCAGCTGGAATGTGTAAGGATCTGAGTTCAGGGCAGGTAACTTTGTCACCTGAACTGGCGTGTAGCTTAGTCTACTGCACCAGTTTTTTGATGTTTTCAAAAAATCAATATCATAGTCTACATAAAAGGACTGCCAACACTGTAATTTCTTCTGAAAATCTTCAAATTTCTCTCTGAGATATGTGATATGTTTGGCAAAATCCATATCATTGGCAGTAGTAAGCATTTTTCTAATTCATTTTTGTGCTATCTCATTTACCTCCGTCTCCTGCACAGACATATTGAATAAGGCATGAGCAATCTACAGAAGATGTTTCACCAATCAAAACACAGTATTTGTGCCAGAGCATACCCTCTCAACTTTGATGAGTACAAGTGACAGATTTATCTAAAGCTATTTTGGAAACCAGGGGTGCTCCAGCTGTCCCAACCCCAGCACAACTGCATCACACACACAGTTTATTTACAAGCAGGAAGCGCTTGTCTCGCTCCCCACAACAGCACAACACAAAGCAGCACCAAATACACAGTTCTTTTCCACCTCCACATCAAGCTGGCTGGCCAAATGGAGTGAGGTGGCTCCTGTTAAGCAGGTCCTGGGAGTGCTCCAGATGGCTCATCAGCATTACCTGGAATCACTCCAAAGTGTGGTGGACGTCCACTGTAGGGCTCCCCCTAGCGGCCCCCACTTAACCCAACAGGGCTGTACCAAACTCCAACTCCCAGCGTGCCCTGTGGTAATGTGTGGTGCTACAGCCACCCAGGAGGGCCGCCCTGTAGTGTCCCAGGGAAGGTAGTGCACTGTGGATACTCTCCCCTGGGTCCTTCCATCCAGCTGGCATTCCGGCCAGGTAATGGCTGTGGCCACTGGTCACACAATATTTCATGATGCATTTGGAGGAATATTACAGACAAAATTAAATAAATATGCAACAAGGAAACATTTCATGACACATGTATTTATTTATTCTCACATTTCACAGTACTTTTATTTATTTGTGCATTTATTTAATTTTGTCAGAAATATTCCTACATAGTGGAGTGGATGACAATGACAGGAAACAAATATGTGAGACTTGTAGTCCAAGCAAAACTTGTAATCACTTCTGTTTGTGCCGTGTCTAGTTACACATGTGCGATTACATATAGCATCATACATTTAAATGTAATAGTATTGTTTGGTTGTTTCAGTGCTATTGTCTATACAAAAGCCCCTTTCACACAGAGTTTATCTGTAAATCTCCAGTAATTAATTCACACACTTGGGAAGACATGACTTTATGAATACAGATACTCTGAAAAACTGCCACTGTTAGGGGTTTCGATCTGATAGACCCTCTACACCTAGTGGCTTTATATTTGTTTCTTCAGTGGTTTCTTTTTCCTTTTTTAGTCATTCAGGGTATTGTACACGGTATGTGAACACACACAGTCTGCAGCTAAACTATGGCTATAAATGGATAATATTCTACTATATGCAGGACTCAAAATTCATTGGTGAAATTGAGGTCAGATTTCATACTAAGGAGGAACAAAAACCCACAGTCTACAAAACACTTATATTTTCAGCCATTTTTAAGTCACAGCATATTCTTTTTGATGTTAACAGAATTTTATAAAAATTTGAATAGATAAAGCTATCAGCTACTCTTTCAAATAAAATAGTAGACATAACAAAATAAATTTTAAATAAATAATTGTTTATTTTGCATGTAGAGATTTCCACTCATACTTAGGCAAAACGCCAGAGAATGTAAAGAAAAATAATTTTTTTTCCTCAATATTTTTTTTATTACATTTTTTTTTTCATTCATAGAGTAGTTTTTCCTGTCCAAGTATAGTTTTGTGCAGTTTTAAGGCATTTTAGCAGTCATCTTAAGGCTCTGTGAATTAAGTTAATTTAAAGAATTTGAGATATTTAGTTAAAATACAGTTAGTTATAGGAGATTAGCACTGGTACATTACAGATCCAGTATACTCGGATCAAATCCTGCACCAGAGTGTCAGTGTGGAGTTTACATATTGTCCGTTTTGGTGTTTTTTTCCACCCCGAGCACTGCAGTTCTCCTCTCACATTCTCAAAGCCTTACTGGTTTGGTTAAACGGTTCCAGCATTAGTGTGGGTGTGTGCTGAGTGGAGGCTGCGATGGACTGGTAGGTACCCCGTCCAGGCCCTTTAACCTGCATTGTGCCCAGTGCTACCATGATAGGCTCTCATTCCCTGCTCCTCTGAATTAAAGTATGCAGTTTTGGGAATGATGAACTTTACTAGTTTGCCAATGAACATATTTTCTTTGAGGTTACCATGAACTGTTGCCAAAACCAAATGACGTTTCTAAAAGAATACAGAGGTTAACTGTAGCATCATTGGTAAAGGCATCCTACTTGGTCCTTATTTTTATTCTGAAATGTCCTTCTTTGATGAGTTAAAGAGGTGACAGCCTTAGCCATGCTACAGCGGATATCCTGAAAGGTCTCCTTGTGCATTGTTTTTCTTTTTTTTGCGTGTCACTGATTCTTACTTTTCCGACTCAGGTTTAAAGGAAGCCAGTCTACCTAAGACATTTTAAATAAATGACAATTATCATTGTATTTGTCACAACATATCTACAAATTTGCAGGGCAAGAATGATTTGAATGCAGGAATGTACAGTACTTGCATCCCATTTTTGGCCTTTAGTTTAACAAAGTTTAATCAAGTTCTGAGGTGTACAGTAAATGCAGGGCCACAGCAGCATTGTGCCACTCCACTGACCAGCTGACTGCCCGATTCTGCAGCTAAAATACAAAGTGATATCCTGTGTGTGTGAGCTTAACAAAATGTAAACAGTGAAGAAAAAAAAATCCCAAGTTACAAATACTATAAAGCATAATTATAAAAATAATGATTTAAAAAAATATTCATGTAACAAGTAAGACTGGTTGCTTAAAAATAACTGTGTGAGATTTGCATACTAACAATCTGAATTTGCAGAATTTCTACATTTGTGCAGAATATCCACAATCCTGCGCCAAATTTCAAGTCCTGATGTAACATTATTTAAAATATGTACACTGCCTTTTCAAATCAGGTAACTCTTTTAACTCCACACAAAAGCGCCACAGACACATGGAATAAATTACCAAGTAGTGTGGTGGACAACATGAGCTTGAGGACCTTCTGAATTCAACTTAAAATTATTTTGGAGAAATTAGGCTAATGAGATTATCAAAATCTGTGTCCCGAGCGTGACTTACTTTAGTAATGAGATAAGACAAATATCTATCTCAGAAGGCTTGCAACAGATCTTGTGTGGCCTTGTCACTGGACTATGAACCACAAGGTTACCAGGCTTTTGTTTGTAAAAACCTTTTTTTTTTTTTTTGGCAGAGAGACAGTGGTTACAAGAGAAGGCCAAAGTGGAGCGCCTCCATACCCATGTGGACATGGCCTTCAAGAGGATACTGCTGAGGAATCGACGTGATGGTCTACTGTCAAAGGTACATTAAACTAAGCTATTAAAGCTATTTATTTATTTAGATAGATAGATAGATAGATAGATAGATAGATAGATAGATAGATAGATAGATAGATAGATAGATAGATAGATAGATAGATAGATAGATAGATACTTTATTAATCCCATTGGGAAATTCACATTCTTCAGCAGCAGCATACTGATACAATAAATAATATTAAATTAAAGAATGATAATAATGCAGGTGAAAAACAGACAATAACTATGTATAATGTTAAATGTTAATGTTTACCCCCCCGGGTGGAATTAAAGAGTCGCATAGTTTGGGGGAGGAACGATCTCCTCAATCTGTCAGTGGAGCAGGACAGTGACAGCAGTCTGTCACTGAAGCTGCTCTTCTGTCTGGAGATGATACTATTAAGTGGATGCAGTGGATTCTCCATAATTGATAGGAGCCTGCTGAGCGCCCTTCACTCTGCCACAGATGTTAAACTGTCCAGCTCCATGCCAACAATAGAGCCTGCCTTCCTCACCAGTTTGTCCAGGCGTGAGGCGTCTTTCCTCTTAATGCTGCCTCCCCAGCACACCACTGCGTAGAAGAGGGCGCTCGCCACAACTGTCTGATATATATGCTATATATATATATATATATATATATATATATATATATATATATATACAGTAATCCCTCCTCCATCGCGAGGGTTGCGTTCCAGAGCCACCCGCGAAATAAGAAAATCCACGAAGTAGAAACCATGTGTTTATATGGTTATTTTTATATTGTCATGCTTGGGTCACAGATTTGCGCAGAAACACAGGAGGTTGTAGAGAGACAGGAACGTTATTCAAACACTGCAAACAAACATTTGTCTCTTTTTCAAAAGTTTAAACTGTGCTCCATGACAAGACAGAGATGACAGTTCTGTCTCACAATTAAAAGAATGCAAACATATCTTCCTCTTCAAAGGAGTGCGTGTCAGGAGCACAGAATGTCACATAGATAGAGAAAACAATCCCTAGCAAACAAATCAATAGGGCTGTTTGGCTTTTAAGTAGCGAAGCACCGCGGCACAAAGCTGTTGAAGGCGGCAGCTCACACCCCCTCCGTCAGAAGCAGGGAGAGAGAGAGAGACAGAGTTTGTTTTTCAGTCAAAAATCAATACGTGCCCTTCGAGCTTTTAAGTATGCGAAGCACTGTGCAGCATGTCGTTTCAGGAAGCAGCTGCACAAAAGATAGCAACGTGAAGATAATCTTTCAGCATTTTTAGACGAGCGTCCGTATCGTCTAGGTGTGCGAACAGCCCCCCTGCTCAATCCCCATACGTCAGGATCACAGATAGTCAGCGCAAGAGAGAGAGAAAAGTAAGCAATCTAGCTTCTCAGCCATCTGCCAATAGCGTCCCTTGTATGAAATCAACTGGGCAAACCAACTGAGGAAGCATGTACCAGAAATTAAAAGACCTATTGTCCGCAGAAACCCGCGAACCAGCAAAAAATCCGTGATATATATTTAAATATGCTTACATATAAAATCCGCGATGGAGTGAAGCCGCGAAAGGCAAAGCGCAATATAGTGAGGGATCACTGTATATATAACATATATAGCACATTTAAAGCAACTAGAAGTGCTTTATATGGGATAAAAGGGAACAGTAAAAAATAAAAGCCAGATATGGTATTATTAAAAAGAAAAACAAAAAAAAAAGAAACATTATACATGAAGATACATAAACATAGCTTATATAAAATTATGTAAAATAAAATATATACATAATATGAACACAGTATAAACAATGTAAATAAAAAGATTTAAACTCTCAAACTCATAAAGCTAAAAAATAAGTGAATAAAAGTGCTTTTTTTAGCAGAAACTTAAAACTGTGAATTGTGGGAGCCGACCTTATTACGAGGGGACAAACCTTCCACAATTTAGGACCAGCCACCACGGAGGCATGACTGCCCCTCAGCTTCAACCGTGTGCGTGGGACGGTAAGCAGTAGCTGATCTGAAGACTTCAGCTGCCTGGCTGATGAATATGGAACAAGAATATCAGCAAAGTACAGTCGAGATGACCCATGGATGGCTTTAAAAACGTACATTAAAATCTTAAAATTCACCTTGTAAGTAACAAGGAGCCAAAGAAAAGAAGCCAACACCGGAGCAATGTGGTCTGTCTTTTTGCTGTTCAAAACTCTAGCAGCTGCATTCTGTACCTTTTGCAGGCAAGACAGTGTCGTACGGGATACCCCGACATGCAGGGCATTAACAATAATCCAAACGAGACATGACAAAAGCATGAATGAGCTTTGTTAGATCGTTAAATGACAAAAACGGCTCGACTTTATTGCTGTCCCTGAGATAGAAAAAAAACCTACTCTTTACCACAGCATTGATCTGTTTGTCAAATTTAAAACCTGAATCCAAGATAACCCCGATATTTTTGCACATGGCTTTAAGTGACAGGCAAGTGGACCCAATGTGCTAGCAATCTTTCGGGTAACAGTGAGTTGACCAAATAGAATGGCCTCAGTTTTTGACTCATTTAACTGCAGAAAGTTAAGTGCCATCCAGTGTTTTATATAATCTGAGCAATTAAAAAGCTATGTCACCGACTCCACCCGACTGCA